>NC_083411.1:61409768-61579347 GCF_020745735.1 Hemiscyllium ocellatum
TTTTCCAGAGACTCTCTGCAATATCACTCTGACTGATGGATATTTTGAAATCGTTAATATAAACAGCTGCAGGAAAAAATGGATCTTGTCCAAATGGATCAGAAATCTCCAATTCCTCACCAGGGCCGAGTGAGCAATACTGGGAGTAAGTACCTTGCTGCAGATAGCTGCACCAATAAACTACACAGCTGGGCCAGTAACTCCTCTTGGGTTGGTTAGTTTGTTTATATGTGTTTAATGAGAGAGAGAAGTGTTTCATTTTGATTGAGGTATTATTTACATTGACACACTTGTTACAAAATGGCATCATGGGAAGGAACTTTTACTATTTAATATTCCTCTGGTTTCTAAGCATTGTAACTTTGACAATATTTATAAAGCAAAACATTTTCTTTGTTTTCTTGCTCTTCAAGGATAATGTTCATGACCAGAATTCTTAAAATGAAATGGTTAGAATCATGTGGGACTGATTTCATTTCTCTGCTTTTAATTGTAATGTTATTATTTTACACACAGTCCTGGGACTGGATTTAGATTAACTGTCTGGAGGTAGATACCATGTGTAGGAAGATGAAGGAGCTGAATTCATTGGAAGACATAGTGACTAAACCAGATAGGTTTCACAGTGCATTGTGAAGCAGTCAGTAAACATTGTCAGAAACAGCTCTGCAGGGAATCTCCAAGTAAAAAATGAGGTCTGCAGATGTGGAGATCACAGCAGAAAATGTGTTGTGGTTTAAGCACAGCAGGTCAGGCAGCATCCTGTTCAGGATGCTGCCTGACCTGCTGTGCTTTACCAGCAACACATTTTCAGCTGCAGGAATCTCATCAACTGTTTGACAAAGGTTTGCATTGAAAATATCAATACACACGAGGAAAAAATGTCATACAGAATATCAAACTTCACATTTATTTCTGAGTGCAAGAATCAAAGCTTCTATAAATCAAAAATTAATTTAGATATTACACAACTCTGTTTGTTAAATACATTGATGCACTATGTCTTAAAAACATCTGTGTGTAATGAAGAGTGTCTTACTTACTACATGTTTTTGTTCTTATTTTCTGTAGTAAAGCAGTTTTACGCCGTTCCAGTTCAATGGATGAGACTGGGGAGGTAATCTGGTATTTAGCCCTCTGTCTGCTTTTGCCTGGCTAATAGTTGGGGCAGCATTATCAAAAGGAATCAAATCTTCAGGAAAGGTAAATGATTGGTGATAAATAGAGTTAAAACTCGTGACAAAGTAACAGTAAAGCGAGAACGAACGATAAATATTTGTGAAGTGTCTGGTTTATCTCCCAGGTGATGTTAACAGTGTCTCTATGGGAAATGGGAGATTCATAATTCATCAACACTTCAGGCCTGAGGGGAGATCTGAAGAACGTTCTGAGGGAAAGAACAGCAACTTCCCCAAACCCCTGCAATGTGCCCTCATTCTAAGGGTTCACTCACTGACACTGGAATTCTGGGTGAATTTCCAATTGCTGTGGAAGGCTGAGGAAGGATTGGGGGTTGGGGGGAGGAGGGAGGGGGGTGTGGTGGCGGTGATGGGGAAGGATAGGATCAGGGTTTTACTTGAGTGAAATGAGATTTGTCTGGACATGAGAATGGGACTGAGACCTGAGGAACAATCATTAGGTGAAAACAATAAATGCTGGTAATGCTCAACAGCTTGTGAAGCACCCGTCAAGGACAAACCGAGCTAATCTTTCACTTCATGGACTTTCATCTGACTGAGATAAATAAATAACAGTTTAAGAGGTTTCTTAAGACGATGGACATGGGAAGATGGAATGGTCGGTGAGTAAAAGGAAGATTCTGTGATAGGTTGGAGGACAACAGAGGTTAACTAACAAAGCTCTGACCTTCATCCCGTTGTATTGTTGGATAGTTCCAAACCAAAGAGCATATGTAATTTTAAGGCTGTTAGAAGAATCACAACATGTGACATTCCAGTGTAACGTGCTTTAGTAGTTATTATGTGTTGAAGGAATATGTTGTAACAGCTGTGTAGCAGTTACTGTGGGTGGAATCTGTAGTGACATGAGCAGCCTGTGCTAAGGTGAGATTTAATGCAGAATCAGGTGAGAAATCTCAAGGTCCAACTTGACGTCAGGAACAACTTGCTGTGTCTTTTATGTACCTACCCAGTGAGGAGGTGAGCTTCTTGGGTAAGAATTACCTTTAACTGATTCTTTTCATTGTGTAATTTCCGTTATTATGTCTGAAGACCTGTGTCCCCTTAAGAAGGGTTCGAGATCGGTCAAAGGAATCGACAAATGCGGTCTATTCAAAAAACAAGGGTCATTAGTTGATTCAGTTAGGTACCTTGATGCAATTCTATCCAGCAACACAGAGATTGAAGCTTCTGTGTTCTGGGGAAAAGTTGCGCAATTACATTGAAATTACATTATTTACGTGTTTTTAAAGAAATAGTACAGTCTTAATTACAAGAAAGGCCAATCACATATGATTTACAGCGAATTAATCTAATGATATTTTCTGGAAAGGGTTCTTAACTACAAAAAATGTCCAATTTTGTAATATGGTGATATGATTGAAGACAGGCTAATCCAATGGTATTTCCTTTAAGAAGGATATCTAATTTACGTAAATTGTCATGCCATGTATTAGTTCAACGTTTGTTCAAATGGTCAATTAATGTATCAGTGTTTATCTTATGAAAACTCTATTGTCCTCATCTTTCAACTGCAAGTTAATTCTGCAAATCAGCAGTATGTTCAGCAGTATGATTCACAGGCCATTTTATAGTATTCTTTTAAATCGAGAAACCATTTTTGTTGGAACAAAAATCTTCATATTTTGTTGCCTAAATTCAAATTTGAGATCCTCATGTCTATAGGTTTAGCAGTGTTTTAAATAAGCACATTATAACAAGGTATCACAAAACAAAGTCTCAACATGCAAACCCTGTGAACTAGATGAAAACGCAATCCTTGCGTACATCTTCCATGTTACTATTCCTCTTCAGTTTGTCATCTGTTCCCTTCAATGCATTGATGAGAATCCATTTAATTTGCCATTTGGTTGGATAATATTGTCTTTATTCCAAGGTGAATGATGTATAAAAGTAGGCAAAACTTGCTACAAAGGTACAGCAGCTACTGTTTTGGTCTCTTAGTTAGGGGTATATTTGTATTGGAGAAAGTTCAGTGACCCTTTGTATTAATTCTTTTGAAAATATAAGTTTGAGCCTGTACTCACAGGAATTTAGGAGACCGAGAAATGATCTTCAAAGATTTCGAATGGTCTTAGAAAGCTTGACCTTCTCAGAGAATCTCGAACAGGGAGCACAGTTACAAAATAAGGTTCTCCAAATGAGGTAGAGATGAAGTGGAATTTTAATCTTTCAGATACTCTTCCTCGAAAGCAGTAGAGGTCAGTTCATTGAATATATGCAAGGCAGAGTTTGACAAATTGTTGATGTACAAGAGAGTCAAGGTTCTGGAGAGGGCAAGTGTCAGGGTGATCAGGCAGAATCTTATTGCATGGTGGGGCCACATGGCCTTGTACTGCTTCAAGATTTTATTTTTCTTCTGCTGTACCAGTAATACAGGAAAATCTAACAAGGTGCTCTCCATGCTCAGGTGGTTTATTTCACTGCGACATTCCCTTACGTGGTTCTGACCATACTCCTGATCGAGGGGTTACCCTGGAGGGAGCTTCTAAAGGAATTGAATTCTACATCGGAAGCCAGTCAGACTTCTCCAGACTGGCTGATGCTGAGGTAAATACAGCAATATGAATGATTGAGTCTCATTAGTATTTTTAGTTGAATTGATTCGTGCCTCAGCACATGTACTTTGTTAGCTTGTCATCATTGATTTAAACTGAAAATGTGTTGCTGGGAAAACGCAGCAGGTCAGGCAGCATCCAAGGAGCAGGAGAATCGACATTCTGAAGAAGGGCTCATGCCCAAATCGTCAATTCTCCTGCTCGTTGGATGCTGCCTGACCTGCTGCACTTTTCCAGCAACACATTTTCAGCTCTGATCTGCAGCATCTGCAGTCCTCACTTTCATCATTGATTTAAAATCAGTGTATTGCTTTTGAGTCCTTAATTCAATTCTTGGAAATTTTTAACAAAGCTTGTGATGAATTCAAAGAGTCAGTTTAAGGTCTATATCATCCTGCCATTAACAGGAAGAAGGTCAGGGCATCAGCTATGATGGACGAGAGGATCGAAATTGATGAGGAATTATGATAGGGATTGGGATGCAATAGAATTCTTCCTTCATGCCTCCTCCTTTCTGAAATCTTGGAAATGATTTAGGAGTTTCAGGTGAAATACCTCATTGACCTACAAAGCAAATACTGACCCACATTTTGCTGTATCAGGGCAATTAGAAAGAGCCACTCTTGATGAGCCTTGTCCTTATCCATTCTATGTCAATGATATTTGGTGCTGCAAGTATCTGGAAGTGGGAGATGGAAATGAAAGAATATTGTCTAAATCTGAAATCTACATTGGAGTGAACATTGGAAAGCAACTGATTATATCTTGAACCAGTCAGATTATCGTACTTGGAATATAACAATGCAAGGACTGAGACAGAAAAGGAAGTGTAAGTTTGAGTGGGTGACTTCCAAGCTGTGATTCCATTCTTCCAGTAGGTAGTTTAAGTGCCAGAAATTGTGACTGGCAGTAAGTAAATGCTTGGCATGTCATTAAAAGGCTATTTCAATGTCATGTTTCTTGAAACAAATCTCGAGGTGATTCAGTCAACAGCATAAGGACAGAAACATCATGGAGCCCAGTGAATGCAAATAGGCAGACTAGGCAATACCACATTTGTGAAGCTGACAGTGTCCTCATGCATACTGGATAATGATGGCTGGAATTTTGTATTCAGTCCAAAGATACAGCAGTCTTTGTGAATAGACAATGGTGAACACTATTTATTGCTTAATTTTTCTGACAGGAATTGGATTTTGATTTCCATTTAAATCATTTAACCATTGTTTACATAATCCTAGAAATTACAGTGTAATTTTACTGGTTCCTGTTGATATTAAGCTACTGTGATATTATTACAATATGAAAGTGATCATTATTTATGGTAAAAGGTGTTCTTTGTTGTTACTTTCACGAAAAGAATGGAATTAACTATGGTCAGTACAATACTGCAAGTGAGTCAGTCACTGAAAACCATGGCTGGTGAAAGAGTATACAGTCACGTCTTCGATAGTGCAATAGTCACGTTCCGTGTGACCCTGCGCTATGCAAGAATCACGCAATACAAGGAGCACTTACAGTGTTGCCGATGTAATCATGTTCTAGCCAACATACTTTTTGAATTTTTGCACTTTAGAAAAGCGTTCCCAATCGTCAATCACGGTACAGGTAATTTGTGTTAATGAAACGTTCATTATACCAGAAAGACCTGTGTCAGATATCCCAGAGGAAATTTAACTGTAAATAATCGACTGTAGTGATGACTGTTCTGTTTAAGAAGAGTTACTGTTGACCAGAGGGAGCTACTTTGCTCAGTTCACCATGGATTAACCACACGAGTTCTCATTATCTTCACATTAATGTCGTTTATCTGTTGTACATGTTTGTGTTTCATTTCCCTCCAGACATCTATTCTATTTTGTATTTACCAGGTCTGGAAAGATGCTGCGACTCAAATTTTCTTTTCTATCTCAGTGGGTTGGGGCACTTTAGTAGCATTGTCGTCTTACAACAAGTTCCACAATAACTGCTACAGAGATACCATCATTGTCTGTGTTGTTAATTGTGCTACAAGTGTGTTTGCTGGATTTGTCATCTTCTCCATCCTGGGACACATGGCTCACATACAAGATAAGCCCATTTCAGAGGTTGCCCAGTCAGGTAAACTAGAGCTGTTAAAATTGTCAAGGGTCAGACAGCTTTAATGTTCTCTCTGAAGTGATTCAACCCAACATTCCAGTGATTCCAGTGTCCAGACACAATAATCAATCCTCAGATCCAAACTGATAGCCAGGCTCTGAAGACACATTGCCATGATGTTTGGTTTATACTGGACAGGGATTGGAGCTGAATAATGCAATGGTATGCCCGGGGTTGAACCCTAGCTCTTAAAAGTGAGCTTTTGAAATAATCACAGAATAGTAAATTTCAAAAGCACTCAGTTAACATTATAATCCGCTGTAAGATTTGCTATTTACCTTAGAATTACATTTCATATGAGCCACATTTTATATTTAAGAAGTAAATTTTGAATGAATTCCATAATATTGTGCTTTTAGGTGAATCAGAGACAGTTTTTTATTTATTGACGATTAGTTACTGATCATATTATGTGCTCAACTATTCAATTTGACAGTGGTACATTTTAAAAATGTTTAATATGAAGAGCAAGAAACATGGAAATGTTCTGTGCTAAGCCACTTGTATCGGTTGATGATGCTGTGATAAGTAATTAATGACCAGGTAAAGTTACAATAAAACACAGTTCACACATTCTGACTACTCCAATAGTCTGAGCACTGAGTGGTTTGACAGCCTGAACTGAGGCAGGTACATAGGAACAGGAGTAGGCCACTCAGTCTGAGTAGTTTGCCTCACTACTCCATGTAATAATGAAGGATCAAACATTTCAATGTTTTTTACTCATTCCATTCCCTGACCTTGTACACCACTGAGAATCAGAAATATAATAATCTCAATCTTAAATCTACTCAAATCTTGACCTCCACAGCCCTCTGTGCTGGACAATTCCAATGTTTCACAACACTCTGAATAAACTAATTTCTTGTCAGCTTGGCCCTCAGTGGCATCCCCCTTAGTTTTAAATTATGGCCGCTGGTTTTAGATTCTGCAGACAGAGGAAATATCTTACCTGCAGCTACTCTGTTGTTCTCTTTAACTACGTTGTAAGTTTCATTCTACGAAACTCTAGAGAGTAAGGCGCAGTTTTCCCAATCTTTCTTCATCGGACAGTTCTACCATTCCAGGAGCAAGTCTGCTGAACATTTGTTGCACTCCCTCTATGCAATGACATTTTTCCTGAGAAAAAAATGACCAAACTGTGCACAGTTTCCAGGTGTGGCCTAACCAAGCTGCTATACAACTGAAACAAGACTTCACTATCCCTGTACTCAAATCCTCTTGCAATAAAGGATGACATTCCATGAGGCTTCCTAATAGCTTGCTGCACACACATGTTAACCCTTAGTGACTTAGCACCAAGGAGACTGAGGTCTCTTTGTACAACTACACTTTACAATCCCCAACCATTTAAGAAACACTCTAAATTATCCGTTCAATTATTTCTCCCCCATTCTCTACGCTCCAACATTATTCCCTGCTTTAAAATGCCAGTTTCACCAATATATTAGAGAGATTCTTTTTTTGCTTAGATTGCAAATGTCACTCTGAACTCAGTGTTCACTGCTTCTAAATATTATAATTTCTGAATTGAAAGTGATTAATATTACAAATATATAATAACTAATGTTTTTTATTGTAAACACATATCTGCACAACTTTGGTGACATGAATAGTTTTGCAAATGTTGGCTAATATTGGCAACTGTAATAAATTAAATGAAATGAATGTCAACAACAAGTTAATAGCAACATTCATTGTGTCATTTCAATTCTATTCACTGTTCAGGTTTCGGTTTGGTCTTCATTGCCTACCCAGAGGCCCTTGCACAGTTACCGTGGGCACCATTATGGTCTGTTTCATTTTTCTTCATGCTGCTCACTCTGGGAGTTGACACACAGTTTGCAGGTTTAGGTAAAAATGGCATTGCATCACTTTAAAAAATCATTTCTTTTGAAGAAATTATGACAGTGTTGGGCAAAAAAGTGCTGTTGGTGATGTTAGTGGACAAACGCACAACGTTTCTTTGTAGCAATTGTTCCCTCATTGTCTGAAAGAAGAATGCAGCTATTTGTCTTAAATGATTAGCACCTGCATCAAAATAAAAATTGGGGAAAAGTTGCATCGGCATCCAAATGATTTCACAATACAATTTGCACTAACAGCGATGGTGAGGGGAGGCATCATAGAAGATCAAAATGTGAGTTGGAGGAAATGAGAGAGATGAGGGTCAGTGTTATTAGTAAGTAAGAACGGAGAGTGTATGAGCAAATATTAAAAGAGAAAGACAAACCAGTAGAACTTATTAGCGAAAGCATGCAGCATTCAGAGTTAAGTTGATGAGCTGACAACACAAATAGAGACCAGTCACATCACCTGGTGAAGATTATTGAAATGTGGTTGCAGGAAGATCAGTACTGGGAGTGAAATGTCCTAGGGTAATGAGTATTCCAAAGGGATAGGCAAGTAGGAATAGGAGGTGGAGCTGTTTTATTGGTTAAGGGAGATATCAAGGCGCATTAAGAAAATATATTGGCACTACGAACCAAGATGTTGAATCAATCTGAGTGGAAATAAAAGGCAAGGGAAGAAACCCCTTGGTAGGAATAATTTACAGATTCTCAAACAGTACTTCCAAAGTAGGGCTTAGTATAAATGAGGCAGTAATGAGGGCTTATGAGCCAGCCACAACAGAAATTATGGGTGATTTGTACATAGATATTGATTGGATTCATCAACTTGGCAAGGGTAGTATTGAAGGAAGATTCATAGAGTGTCTGAGGGATTCTTTCTGATGGCAACGTGTCATGGAACCAACTGGCTACTTCACATTTGGTATTGTGTAATGAGGAAGGATTGGTAAATGATCATGTAGTTAAGGATCATCTTGGAAGGTGTGATCACAACATTCTATAGTTTCAAATTCAGATGGCAAGACTGAAGACAGAGTCATATACAGGAGTTTTAATGTTGGCCAAAAGTCATTATACAGGCCTGAGAAAGCAGTTGGCCCTGGGGGACTGAGGAAAAATATTAAAGGAGCAGGACATTTGAAAAATGGTGGCAAATGCTCAATGAGTTACTAAATACCTGTCAATTAAAGTATATTCCTGAGAGGAAAAGGAATTATAGAAAGGTAAAAGATAATCCATGGCTTACCAAGGAGGTCGAGGATAACATAAAGACAAAAACTAGGGCATATCATACTGCAAATGTTTGAGACACTCTGGAGAATCAGGAGATCAATAAAAGGAAACTAGCAAAAACCATAAGCTCTGACACCAAAAGCTTCTATAAGTATATAAAAAGGAAGAGAGTAGTGAAAGTAAATGGTGGCCCTTTAGAGGGTGGAAATGGTGAGGTAATTATGGGAAACTCAGAAATGGCAGAGGCACTAAACCAGTATTTTGTGTCTTTTTGCAGTGGAAGATTATAATTTCTTCCCAAAATCTGCAGTTACTATGGAGGAACTCGGTGAAATTACTAGGGAAAAGGTATTAAGTAAACTGATGGGATTAAAGGCAGATTAGTCCCCAGGACCTGATGGCCTGCACCCTAAGGCAGCAGAGATAGTGGATATATTAGTTACTACATTCCAAAATTTCCTCGATTCTGGAAAGGTGCCAGTGATTTGGAAACACTTTAATGTGAAGCCTGTATTTGAAAAAAGAAATAGACAAATCATGGAAAATTGTAGATCAATTAGTTTGACCTCGGTCATGAGGAAGTTGCTGGAGTCAATAATAAGGGAGAGAAGTGACCACTTGGAACAACAAAGCTCAATTCCCAGTGGCAGCATGGTTTCATACAGGACAAGTTGAACTTGACAAAATTGTTGGAATTTTTGAGGATGTAACTATCAAGTTAGATAATGGGGACACAGTGGATGTGTTACATCTAGACCTCCAGAAGACATTGATAAGGTGCTGCATTAAGACTGATACAAAAGGTTAGACCGGAGGGTGTTTGGGGTAGAGTATTGGTTCGGATAGAGGATTGGTTGACTGACAGAAAGCAGAGGGGTGGGATAAATGGGCCCTTCTGGCGAACTGTAACTATTGGGGTAGCACAGGGATCAATCCTCTGACATCAATTGTTGACAATCTATATCAATGAGCTGCCGGGAGGGACAGAATGCAACAAAACAAAATTCACAGCTAGAGAATGAACTAGAATCTGGCAGATGGAATTTAACGTGGATAGGTACAAGGTTACATATTTTGGCAAGAATAATGAAAGAGCAAATTATTAATTAAATCAGAAGCAGATTCAAAGTGCCTCAGTGTAGAGGGATCTGGGTGTCCTTGTGTATGAATCACAGAAAGTGGGTATGTAGGGGCTGCATATAATAAGAAAGGCAAGTGGAATCTTGGCATTTATTGCAAAAGAACTGGTTTATAAAAGTAATGTTGTCACAATTGTATGAGATGATGTTGAGACCATACTTGGAGTATTGTATCCAGTTCTGGTTTCTTTCCTTGAGGAAGGATGTGGAGATCAGAAGAATGAGGGATGATCTGATTGACACACATAAAATGCTCAAGGGGATTGATAAGGTAGATGTGGAACAGATATTCCTCCTTGTTGGACAGTCTTGAACAAGAGGTCATAGATATAGCCTGAGAGGAAGTAGGTTCAAAACTGGGGTGAGGAGAAACTATTTCTCTGACAGGGTTGTGAATCTGTGGATCTCACTGCCCCAGAGTGCAGAAGAGGCAGAATCAATCAACAAATTCAAGAAAGAAATAGATATGTTTTGATGAAAAATGGGACAAAGGGCTGTGGGAAACAGGCAGGAATTGCAACCACAATAAGAACAGCCATGAATGTGACATATGGTAGAGTGGGTTTGAAGGGCTGAATTGTCCACTCGCTCCTAATTTCTACGTTCCTCTGTCCAATAGCTATTGTGGTGATTTTCAATCTCAGATGTTAATGTTCTATATCTTTTCTTTGCTCTCATGCCTAGAATTTATCTTTCATTGAGACAGATCTTGCTGTTCAAGAGATGGGGATTTTTATTTACCTGCCTTACAGGGAGCAGGATGGTCAGCAAACTTATTCACTCATGTTGAAACTCACTCATGTTGAAACTCACTCATGTTGAAACACCCTACGTGATATTTGAGGATAACGATGATGCAGTTTTCCTCTGCATCAGAGCAACAGGAAAAATACAACTGGGGGAAAAATACATATCTCAGAGCCAGAAAATGGATGCAGAAACCTTTTACTCCAGGGCTTTGGTGTGTTCGGTGGTGTTTTGTCCTGTCATTGTGCAAGTTATGAATTAATGTCTTCATTTGACATTTTCTTCCATCAGAAACAGTTATGACAGCCCTGCAAGACCAGTTCCCTACATTGGTCCAATCAAAGCGCCTTCTTCTGACAGCTGGTGTTTGTTCGTTATTTTATCTGCTTGGCCTTCTATGTGTGACACAGGTAGGTTGTATTTCAGTGATATCAGCTGTTTTCACATGTACTCAGTAACTGTAAAAGGTGATCAAATTCACAGGATGAAAAAATAAAGAAGGCATTAGTGTTCTGGTCCTTTCTTTTTGCAGTTGTTTAATGTTGTGCAGTGATCATGTCATATTGATATCTTGCTGTGATTCTGAGTTTATTCTCAGATAATCCACTCTTACAATAGGATTGGGAAACAGGACCACGGTTCAGTTTATTATGTCATAAAATTGCTCAGCAGACACATTCGTTATCGCGGTTAGTTGTTACAGGGAAGCATAGCTGCTCTCCCTTCGCAATATGTACTGCACACTGAACAAGTCTATAGCTGTCAGTGACATATTATATCAAGGTTATATGCTCATCAGCATGTTCTTCTTAAAATGATATTACTATATTCCTATAACATACATGAATGAAAATAAATATTTCTCAGACTGGTTGTGAGAACTATCACTCCAAAAATAGGTCACTGTGCTTAGGAGTTTAAGAATTGAACTGTTTAAGACTTTAAGTGGTTGTACAATGAATCAATAATTTAATAATCCTTCCAGATCTCATGATCTTCTTTCTGTCCTGTGATCTAGATTTATCAACTGACTGTTCTTGGCTCACTGATATTTTGGTGACTTTCCTTTTGTTAAAGAGGAGATTATTTTCATGGTTGCGTTCAACATTTTCATTCCCTGAGTTTACCTCTGGTGGTGTTCTGTGCACAGTCAGAATGCTCAATGTTAGAATGTTGTACAATTCCCCAAATTATTTTCTATTCCTCTTTCTCATTGTTCCATTAGATATTGTGACTCCTTGGGTTTAAGGCTCACTGCACTTTCTGAGTACTTCTGTGGGTGACCATGTTCCCTGGATGGGATGTATGATTCAAACCTTTTACCACTCTCACAAACTAGATAATTCCACACCCAGATGTCAAATGAGTGCTGTTTTTATTCTGCCTGAATGTTCAAGATGTTTATCCCATATTTACAGGAAATTGGACTGTTCATGACTTGACAAATGTGTCCTGACTTGCTTTTTAATGTGATTGTTGCTGGTAATAGAAAGCCCATACCTAGACGTATTGTTATGAAGTGTGACATGGCAATATGGAGATGGTGTCCAGTTGCTCATTTCATGACGAATGGCTGAATAGTATGAACCATTTCATTCAGCAAAAATATTGGGTCTGGGATAATGTGGTGAGGCTGTCACATGATTTAGACCCCATGTAGTACACATCCAAGGTATCCTAGGTCCATAAGATATTTATCAGTGCAGTATGATCCAATTTCAGATATTTTCTCCAGGTACACAATGCACTTTATACTTATGGTGATTACCATGGGTGTAGTTGAGCAATCCTTCCAATGTCTGGTGGTTGGAAAATTGGAATATTACTCAGTGACTTGGTGGAAATTGTCACCGTGGATGGTAAGTAAATCTGTTACAAGCTTCAACCAAAGATATATTGGAATCTTGTGAGGGTAGAGAAATTTTTTTTCTGTTGAGGTGGTGGCTGACTTTGACATGCCTGATACACCCTCACAGTCTTCTCCCTATGCCCATATGCCCCTGCTATAATGAGGCAATAGAGTTTACTAAAGAGCTTCAGCGACAAGCATCTGTTTATGTTTGAAAAGCATGCCTCTTGAAGAAATATTTTCTGTCCTATGTTCAAACAGTTGGATTGTTATTATGATAGAATATTGGATCCAAAAGCAATGAATTTACCATTATGTATGCCCCAACACTGTTTTGACAAGGTCAGGCCCAGTGGGAGGGATGACATGGATGAAGGTGCTCAGGCCCGAAAAATATTGAACTTGATATCGAGTCCTGACAACTGCAGGGACCCCAAATGGAAATGGGATGCTGACCAGAGTTTCCAGATGACCTTGGGCTCCTTTCATCACAGCTAACCCATTTTCACTCACTAATGGTCCCCATAAGCAACTTTTCTTTCGCCCAGGCTCAACAGTATCCATTCCTTTGTCTGCCCAACAAGTGATCTCTCTTTATGTGGGCTCCATCTCCACCTGTTGTTCACTCCGTTCTCCCAATCCCTGTCTTCAGTGTATATCCCATCTTTTCCTAGCAACAATGAGTTCTGAAGAAGGATCACTGGTCCTGAAATGTTGACTCTGCTTTCTCTCCACAGAAGCTGTCTGACCTGCTGAGTTTCTCTGGCAAATTTTGTTCTTGTTTCAGATTTCCAGCATCCACATTCCTTTGCTTTTAGAATTCTGCAGGTGGCCTGCTCCCTATGCCCTTAACTTCCAGATACATGTACCTGTGAACGCTCCTGCATGGCTGTATGTGGAATACTCTCTGCTTCCCACCAGCTCCACCACCATTGTCACTGTTGGTGCACCCAAGTGCTTCTCTCTGAGAGAAATTATGTTTGAGACACGGAATTGTTCATTCACTTTTAATCTGTAGCAAAAGCTTCCCTTCATTGCCAAGCCTTCAAATGAGGCCTTGTGCAATCATATTCTTCAATTTCTGTTTCTGTTGGGTATAATTGCGTTGCGCAGGAAGAGATCTTGAACCCTTCCCATTATAGTGCACATTCTCTGCTAGCCCTCTGTATGAGCCAGTTAAGAGAAAGATGCGGCAGTTAATGTTTCCTTTGATTTGTTCACACTCTACCCTCCTCCTCTACATTATATACCCTCCCCACCTCTCCTAGCCTTCTCCCTTTTCACCGATGTTCCTTCTGTTTCTCTTCAGTCTCCTCCTGTGATGATCAGCTCCTCCACTATCCCCTATGATATTCCTGCTTATCCACCACCACCACACTGTTTTCTTTTGGCTCAGTTGGCTGAATGGTTGGTTTTAAAGAGAGTGATGCTGGAAAAGCACAGCCGGTCAGGCAGCATCTGAGGAGCAGGAGAGTTGATGTTTCGACCATAAGCTCTTTAACAGGAAGATGATTCCAGCACCACACGTTTTGACTCTGATTTCCAGTATCTGTAGTCCTCACTTTCTCCTGGATGGCTGATTTACAATGGGGGGGGGGGCGGGGGGGGCAGGGGAGGGGCACCAACAACACAGGTTCAACTTCTGCATTGACTGAGGTTACCAGCAAACAATAAAAATGTGAATTAAGAAGATTGATAATCCAACCATCAATAAATCGTTTTGGAGGTTTGACAACTCATTCTGACCTGGTGATTGTATACCGATTTGAAGAGAAGTGTGTTATTTTCAGTTGCTCTTGACGGTAACTCAGTTGCCTTGATGTTAGATGCTGCAACTCAGCATCATGTCATGATCATTGGCATCAGAATTTTCTCCCTCACTGTCTGCAAACATGCTTCGCTTAGCCTAGCCTTAGGGGAGACAATGGCCTACTGGTATTATCGGTAGACTGTTAATCCAGAGATCCAGGGAATGTTTTGGGAATCCAGGTTTGAATCCTGCCACAGCAGATGGTATAATTTGAATTCAATAGACTCTGGAATTAAGAGTCTAATGAATTCAAATGAATCCATTGTTGATTGTTAGAAACACCCCTTTGGTTCACTAATGTCCTTTACGGAAGGAAACTTCAATTATTACTTGGTCGGACCGACAGGAGAAAGTGAGGACTTCAGATGCTGGAGATTAGAGTCAAAAAGTGTGGCGCTGGAAAAGCACGGCTGGTCAGACAGCATCTGAGGAGCAGTAGAGTCGATGTTTTGAGCTTAAGCCCTTAATCAGAAATGAAGAGCTTGTGCTCAAAACGTCAACTCTCTCTTTTCGCAGCAGAGAGCGGCGGGAGCTGGGCGAAAGTTCAGGCGGAGCGCAAAGTCGGTCGGGAAGGTAAGTGATTTGCTATTAGAGTGGGTGTGTTAAGAATCTAAATTAAGAGTCCACAGGCTTGCTACAAAACAAGGGTCTAAGGAAGTTTTTAATCGAAGAGTGAGGCTTCAGCTCAGGAGTCTTTGAAAAGGAGGTTGAGTGAAGTGATTACGCCGCAGTTGAAGAGGGTGAAGACATGACTGCCCAGCTGATTCAGTGCGCTATGTGCTTGATGTGGGAGGTCAACGACTCTGGTGTGTCTGACTCGTACATGTGCGGAAAGTGTGTGCACATTCAGCTATTGACCGAGCATATTGCAGCGCTGATGAAAGAACTCGAGGACCTTAGGCTTATACGAGGGAATGAGATCTTTCTGGACAAGACCTTCAGCGAGGTTATTACACCAATCATGCCAGAAGAGAACAGAAGAGAGCAGACGATGAGGAAGGCAGAGAGGAGACAGGTGCAAGAGACCCCGGGAGAAGTACCTGTCAGGAACAAGTTGAAGCTGTTGGAAACAGTGGAGACTGATGACACTGCCAGTCCGCGAGGCGGCCAGGTCTGTCAATCAAAAGTTGGCGCAGAGGCAGAGCGGAAGAGTCGGACATCGCATAGAGCCGTGGTAATAGGGGACTCCATCGTGAGAGGAACTGACCGGGGTTTTTGTGGCAGCAGACGGGATTTAAAGATGGTGTGTTGTCTTCCTGGTGCCAGGGTGAAAGACATCGCGGACAGAGTGCAGGAAATCCTCAAGGACGAGGGTGAAGAGCCAGAGGTGGTGGTACATGTCGGCACAAATGATGTCGGGAAGAAGAGGAGGCACATACTACAGCGGGACTTTGGAGAACGAGGAAGAAGGCTGAAAAGCAGGACGTCCAAGGTGGTTATCTCTGGTTTGCTTCCAGTTCCTCGGGCTGGTGAGGCCAGAAACAGGGAGATAATGGACTTGAATGTGTGGTTGGGGAACTGGTGCAGGAAGCAAGGATTTAAGTTCTTGAATCACTGTGGTACATTTTGTGGCAAACATAAATTCTACAAGAGAGACGGTTTGCACCTTAACAGGTTAGGGATCAGCATTCTGGCAGGCAGGTTTTCTACTGCAACACCGCTACATTTAAACTAAGTAGCGGGGGGGAGGGGACAAACTGGATGTACAAAAAGGAAGTTGAAGGAAAAGTTAGAACAAGAGAAGTCAAGAAAGACAACTGTATCAATGAGGCAGAAAATTCAAAAAGGGATCATGCTGTAAGGTTGAGTGGAATAGGGGTTGATGGGAAGGGTGAGAGCAGTAACAAATTAAAAATGCTGTATATGAACGCACGAAGCATTAGAAATAAGATGGATGAACTTGAGGCTCTTTTGGAAATTGGCAGATACGATATTGTGGGGATAACTGAGACGTGGCTTCAAGTGGACAGGGCCTGGGAAATGAATATTCAAGGCTACACGTGCTATCGTAAGGACAGACTGACGGGCAGAGGGGGTGGAATGGCTTTGTTGGAAAGGGACGATATTCAGTCCCTTGCGCGGGGGGACCTAGAGTCAGGGAATGTAGAGTCAGTGTGGATAGAGCTGCGAAATACTAAGGGTAAAACGACCCTCTTGGGAGTCATCTACAGGCCCCCAAACAGTAGTCTGGATGTCGGATGTAAGTTGAATCAGGAGCTGAAATTGACCTGTGGTAAAGATGTTACTACAGTTGTTATGGGGAATGTTAACATGCAGGTAGACTGGGAGAATCAGGATGGTATTGGACCTCAAGAAAGAGACTTTATGGAGTGCTTCAGAGATGGATTCTTAGAGCAGCTGGTGCTGGAGCCGACCAGGGAGAAGGCAATTCTGGATCTAGTATTGTGTAATTAACCAGAATTGGTCAGAGACCTCGAAGTGAAGGAGCCATTGGGAAGTAGTGACCATAATACATTAAGTTTCAATCTGCAATTTGAGAGGGAGAGGGTACAGTCAGAAGTGACAGTACTTCTGTTGAATAAAGGGAACTATGGAGCTATGAGGGAGGAGCTGGCCAAAGTTCAATGGTGCAATACCTTAGCAGGGATGACCGTGGTGAAACAATGGCAGATATTTCTGTGTATAATGCAAAAGTTGCAGGATCAGTTCATTCCTAAAAGGAAGAAAGATCCCAGGAAGAGGCATGGGTGGCCGTGGCTGACGAGGGAAGTTAAACATATAAAGTTAAAAGAGAAAAAGTATAACACAGCAAAGATAAGTGGGAAAACAGAGGACTGGGAAGCTTTTAAAGAACAACAGAGGATTACTAAGAAGGAAATACGCAGAGGAAAAATGAGATACGAAGGTAAACTGGCCAATAATATAAAGGAGGATAGTAAAAGCTTTTTCAAGTATATGCAAGGCAAAAAAATGGTTAGGACTAAAATTGGGCCCTTGAAGACAGAAACAGGGGAATATATTACAGGGAACAAAGAAATGGCAGAAGAATTAAATGGGTACTTCAGATCTGTGTTCACTGGGGAAGACACAAGACTGGGGAAGACCCTGAGGTAGCAGTGACCGAAGGACCTGAACTTAAGGGAATCTGTATTTGCCAGGATTTGGTGTTGGAGAGACTGTTAGGTCTGAAGGTTGATAAGTCCCCAGGGCCTGATGGTCTACATCCCAGGGTACTGAAGGAGGTGGCTGGGGAAATCGTGGATGCGTTGGTGATTATTTTCCAGAATTCGATAGTTTCGGGATCGGTACCTGAGGATTGGAGATTGGCTAATGTTATACCACTTTTTAAGAAAGGTGGGAGAGAGAAAGCAGGAAATTATAGACCAGTTAGTCTGACCTCAGTGGTGGGAAAGATGCTGGAGTCTATGATAAAGGATGAGATTACGGCACATCTGGATAGTAGTAACAGGATAGGACAGAGTCAGCATGGATTTATGAAGGGGAAATCGTGCTTGACTAATCTTCTGGAGTTTTTTGATGATGTAACTCTGAAGATGGATAAGGGAGATCCAGTAGATGTAATGTACCTGGACTTTCAGAAAGCTTTTGATAAAGTTCCACATAGGAGGTTAGTGAGTAAACTTAGGGCGCATGGTATTGGGGGCAAAGTACTAGATTGGATTGAAAATTGGTTGGCTGACAGGAAACAAAGGGTAGTGATAAACGGCTCCATTTCGGAATGGCAGGCAGTGACCAGTGGGGTATCGCAAGGATCCGTGTGGGACCGCAGCTTTTTACAATATATGTTAATAATATGGCATCAGCGATAACATTAGCAAATTTGCTGATGATACAAAGCTGGGTGGCAGGGTGAAATGTGATGAGGATGTTAGGAGATTACAGGGTGACCTGGACAAGTTAGGTGAGTGGGCAGATGCATGGGCAGATGCAGTTTAATGTGGATAAATGTATGGTTATCCACTTTGGTGGCAAGAACAGGAAGGCAGATTACTACCTCAATGGAATTAATTTAGGTAAAGGGGCAGTACAGAGAGATCTGGGTGTTCTTGTACACCAGTCAATGAAGGCAAGCATGCAGGTACAGCAGGTAGTGAAGAAAGCTAATAGCATGCTGGCCTTCATAACAAGAGGGATTGAGTACAGAAGCAAAGAGGTGCTTCTGCAGCTGTACAGTGCCCTGGTGAGACCACACCTGGAGTACTGTGTGCAGTTCTGGTCGCCAAATTTGAGGAAAGACATTCTGGCTATTGAGGGAGTGCAGCGTAGGTTCACAAGGTCAATTCCTGAAATGGAGGGATTACCTTACACTGAAAGACTGAAGCGACTGGGCTTGTATACCCTTGAGTTTAGAAGACTGAGAGGGGATATGATTGAGACGTATAAGATTATGAAAGGATTGGACACTCTGGCAGCAGGAAACATGTTTCCGCTGATGGGTGAGTGCCGAACCAGAGGACACAGCTTAAAAATACGGGGTAGACCATTTAGGACAGAGATGAGGAGAAACTTCTTCACCCAGAGAGTGGTGGCTGTGTGGAATGCTCTACCCAAGAGGGCAGTGGAGGACCAGTCTCTGGATTCATTTAAGAAAGAGTTGGATAGAGCTCTCAAAGATAGTGGAATCAAGGGTTATGGAGATAAGGCAGGAAGCGGATACTGATTAGGAATGATCGGCCATGATCATATTGAATGGCGGTGCAGGCTCGAAGGGCTGAATGGCCTACTTCTGCACCTATTGTCTATTGTCTATTGTCTCCTGCTCCTTGGATGCTGCCTGACCAGCTGTGCTTTTCCAGCACCACACCTTTTGACTCTATGACTGGGTTAGAAAATATAAATCTTTTATTCAAAAAGAAAGAAATACAGAGCAGTTAACTTACTATCTATCATAAGTAAAATGTTAGCAATTATTATTAAGGAATTTGTGGCATGACAGTGTAGGTTTTGAAGTAGTCAAATAGAGCCAGTACGGTCTTGTGAAGGGAGAGAACATATTTCACCAATTTGTTAGAATTATTTCAGAAATAATATGAGTGTTTGGATAATGGGGAAATGGTGGATGTACTTTTTCTTATATTTCCAGAGGCATTTGATAAAGTGTCACATTAATATTTATTGTAGAACATAGGAGCTCATGGTACAGGGGTTAGCATATTGACATGGACAGAAAATTAGCTGGCTAATAGTAAACAGAGAGTCAGCACAAACGTGTTTTTATTTCAGGTTCTCATGATGTAACAAGTGGCGTGCCTCAGGGTAAATTCTGGCATTTGAATGATTTACAAAGACAGAAGGATGCGTGACAATCAAAAGTTACTGTGCAGATGCAGCATATAGAGTCATAGAGATGTATAGCATGGAAACAGACCCTTTAGTCCAATCTGTCCATGCTGACCAGATATCCCAACCCAATCTAGTCCAACCTGCCAGCACCCAGCCCATATCCCTCCAAACCTTTCCTTTCATATACCCATCCAATTGCCTTCTGAATGTTGCAATTGTACCAGCCTCCACCACTTCCTCTGGTAGCTCATTCCATACACGTACTACCCTCTGTGTGGAAAAAAGTTGCCCCTTAGGTCTCTATTATATCTTTCCCCTCTCACCCTAAACCGAGGCCCTCCAGTTCTGGACTCCCTGACCCCAGGGAACTTTGTCTATTTATCCTATCTATGCCCCTCATAATTTTGTACACCTCTATAAGATCACCCTTCAGCCTCCGACGTGCCAAGGAAAACAGCCCCAGCCTGTTCAACCTCTCCCTGTAGCTCAAATCCTCCAACCCTGGCAACATCCTTGTAAATCTTTTCTGAACCCTTTCATATTTCACAACGATGGCACAATGGTTAGCACTGCTGCCTCACAGCACCAGAGACCCGGGTTCAATTCCCGCCTCAGGTGACTCTCTGTGTGGAGTTTGCACATTCTCCCCGTGTCTGTGTGGGTTTCCTCCGGGTGCGCCGGTTTCCTCCCACAATCCAAAAATGTGCAAGTTAGGTGAATTGGCCAAGTTACATTGCCCATAGTGTTAGATGAAGGGGTAAATGTAGGGGAATGGGTCTGAGTGGGTTGCGCTTTGGCGGATCGGTGTGGACTTGTTGGGCCGAAGGGCTTGTTTCCACACTGTAAATAATCTAATCTAATCTTTCCAATAGGAAGGAGACTAGAATTGCACACAATATTTCAACAGTGGTCTAACCAATGTCCTGTACAGCCGCATCATGACCTTCTAACTCCTGTACTCAATACTCTAACCAATAAAGGAAAGCATACCAAATGCCTTCTTCATGATCCTATCTACCAGCGATTCCACTCCAAGGTCTCTTTGTTCAGTAACACTCCCTCCGCCCTTACCATTAAGCATGTAAGTCCTAAGATTTGCTTTCCCAAAATGCAGCACCTCACATTTATCTGAATTAAACTCCATCTATCACTTCTCATCCCATTGGCCCATCTGATCAAGATCCTGTTGTAATCTGAGGTAACCTTCTTCGCTGTCCACTACACCTCCAATTTTGGTGTCATCTGCAAATTTACTAACTGTACCTCTAACGCTCACATCCAAATCATTTATATAAATGACAAAAAGTAGAGGACCCAGCAGCAATCCTTGTGGCACTCCACTGGTCACAGGCCTCCAGTCTGAAAAACAACCCTCCAATATATTTAGGAAAAACGAAGAGTGTGCTGCTGGAAAAGCACAGCAGATCAGGCAGAATCCAACGAGCAGGAAAATCAATGTTTTGGGTATGAGTCCTTCATCAGGAGTGAGGCTGGTGGCCCAAGAGGGTTGACAGATAAATGAGAGAAGGAGTGGGCTGGGGGTAAGGTAGCTGAGAATGCGATAGGTAGATGAAGTTGGGAGTGAAGGCGATAGGTTAGAGAGGAGGATGGAGTAGAAAGATGGGAAGGAAGATGGACAGGTAGGACAAGTCAAGAGGGTGGTGTCCAGTTGGAAAGTTGCATCTGGGATAAGGTGGGGGGAGGGAAAATGAGGAAACTGGTGAAATCCACATTGATCCTATGTGGTTGGAGGGTCCCAATGTGGAAGATGAGGCATTCTTCCTCCAGGCATCGGGTGGTTAGGGTTTGGCGGTGGAGGAGGCCCAGGCCTTGCATGTCCTTAGTGAATGGGGAGTTAAAGTGTTCGGCAATGGGGCAATGGGATTGTTTGAGCGTGTGTCCTGGAGATGCCCTCTGAAACGTTCTGCAAACTGGAGTTCTGTCTCCCCGATGTAGAGGAGACCACATTGGGAGCAACAGACATAGTAGATGATGTGTGTGGAAGTGCAGATAAATCTCTGACAGATGTGGAAGGCTCCTTTGGGGCCTTGGACGGAGGTAAGTGGGGAGGCGTGGGTGGAGGTTTGCAATTCTTTTGGTGGCAGGGGAAGGTGCCAGGATAGGAGGGTGGGTTGGTGGGGGCATGGACTGAACAAGGGAGTTGCAGAAGGAATGGTCTTTATGGACCATGGATAGGGGTGGGGAGGGAGATATATTATCTCGTGCATTCTCAGCTATCCTCCCCACCAGCCTCATCCCTCTCCCATTTATCTCTCAGCCCCCTTGGCCCACAAGCCTCATTCCTGATGAAGGGCTTATGCCCAAAACATCAACTCTCCTGCTCCTCAGATGCTGCCTGACTGGCTGTGTTTTTCCAGCACCGCACTCTTCAACTTTGATCTCCAGCATTTGCAATCCTCACCTATATATTTGGGAAAGCTAATATAACTTTATCATTTGCTGCAAGGCTGAGTGGATACAAAAGTAGAGATGTTAAGCTTCAGTTATACAGTGCACTGATGGTTCCATAATGTGAGAGTCTGTATACAGTATTGCTTGTATTATGGAAAGAAGGACGCAAATATATTCAAAGCAATTCATAACAGCAGTAACCTTATTAAATTATGTGGAGGTGCCAGTGTTGGACTCGGATGTACAAAGTTGAAAATCACATATCACCAGGTTATAGTCCAACAGCTTCTTTTGGAAGCACTAGCTTTCAAAAGTTTGCTTTGAATTCTATGTCATACGATCTTATACTCCATAACCACCTGATGAAGGAACGGCGGTCAGAAAGCTAATGCTTCCAAATAAACCTGTTGGATCATAACCTGGTGTGTGATTTTAACCTTATTAAATGGTGGAGTAAGCCCCAGGGACAGGATGGCCTACTCCTGAGCCATGTTCCCTTATTCAGATATTTGTGTTGAATGGGAATGTAGTTCATATACTGAGTGGGGAGAGTTGGTAATTTCACAAATCCCATTAATGCAATGTTCCCAGGCAGTTAAAACTGGAGGCAAAGAGTTAAGATGTACATGAGGGGTCATGATGTCTAAATCTAGGATGTATTTAGATTAGATTAGATTACTTACAATGTGGAAACAGACCCTTCGGCCCAACAAGTCCACACCAACCCTCAGAAGAGCAACCCACCCATTCCCCTACACCTAACACTACAGACAATTTAGCATGGCCAACTCACCTAACCTGCACATTTTTGGAGTGTGGGAGGAAACCAGAACACCCGGAGAGTGCTCACGCAGACACAGGGAGAATGTGCAAACTCCACACAGACAGTTGCCTGAGGCGGGAATTGAACCTGGGTCTCTGGCGCTGTGAGGCATTAGTGCTAACTACTGAGCCACCATGCTGCCCATAGGGTCATAAAGTCAGAGATGTACAGCACAGAAACAGATCCTTCATCCATGGTATCAGATATCCTAAATTAATGTAGTCTTATTTGCCACTCTAGACTATTCCTATTCATATATCCATCCAAAAGCCTTTTAAATGTTGTAATTATACCAGCCTCCAAAACTTCCATACACACATCACCTTCTGCATGAAACTGCGCCCCAAGGTCTCTTTGTTCAACAACGCTCCCCAGGACCTTAACATTAAGTGTATAAATTCTGCCCTAACTTACTTTTCGAAAATGCAGCACCTCACATTTATCTAAATTAAACCCCATCTGTCACTCCTCAGCCCATTGGCCCAGATGATCAAGGTCCAATTGGACTCTGAGGTAACCTCTTCACTTATTTGATCACGTGAGATCACACTTGGAACACTGCAGGTAAATTCTGATCTCCCCATTTCAAAAATGACGTTCAGGTGAGAATGGAGAAGAGGGAACACCAACATAATTGAATCCCACACACAAATGAATGAGGGAATATTGAGCATCGAGTTAGAATTGTGTTGGAACAGTTCTGAAGATGAGTTGTACCAGACTGCAATCAATATGTTAGTTTCTTTCTCCACAGATACTGCCAGACCTGCTGATTTTTTCCAGGAATTTCTGTGTTTGTTTCAGATTTCCAGCATCTGTAGTATTTTGCTTTAGTTATGATGTGGAAGTGACAATGTTGGACTGGAGTGGACAATTTCAGAAGTCATACGATGTCAGGCTATAATCCAACAGGTTTATTTGAAATCAGAAGCTTTCAGAGCACTGCTCCTTTATCATCTGATGAAGAAGCTTGTGATTTCAAATAAATCTGTTGGAATATAATCTGACATTGTGACTTCTGAATTTGCTTTAGTTAGAATTGTGCTTTTATTATAAGCACTTACATGTATACATTTTTCAAATCTCATTAAAGTCTGAATTTGAAAGTAAGAGTATGATCATTTTCCTGTGTACCATTTTTGAATTTTCCATTTAATTTTAGGCTGGGATTTACTGGCTAAATTTAATGGATCATTACGTTACGGACTGGATTCTCGTTATAACAGCTCTCCTGCAACTCATCGGTCTCAGCTGGATCTATGGTCAGTCAATCATAAAAGAGACCAAAACAAATAAACATATTAAATTTAAAGTACTTTGTGAAAATTAAGGTTTCTTTAATAAAATCAGACCAAATGAATCAGATGCTGGCAGACGTGTATCAGAATTCACTTGCTCTTCCTGACAATGAAACCTAATTGGTTCCAGAAACCAGCATGAAACACACAACATCATTTTTTGCATCCTTCACTCAGGATCCACTTGTTTTTGCTGGATTTCAGCCAATTTTACTACAGTCATTGTCTTGTTAATTGCTGATACTTGTATTATTGCACAAATCCAAGATCACATAGGGAGTTTATCTTTCTGCTGTTAGATTGCTTCACAAATATGTGATGTACAAAGGTTCCTGACTGACCTTTAGTAGCAGTGATAATATTAGCAGCCAGCTTGCAGTTACTGTGTGTTTGTTGTATGTAGTGAGGCAGCACAGAGCCCAGACTGGGTAAGTATGAGTTTTATAGCAATATAAGTACTTAAGACAATGAGACCATAAGACAGAGGAGTTGAAGTAGGCCATTCACCCCACTGATTTTGCGCCACCATTCAATGAGGTCATGGCTGATTTGACTATCCTTCACTCCACTTTCCTACCATTTCCCCACAATGTTTGATTCCTTTACTGATTTACAATCTATCTTACATGAATAGACTTATATACCTAGCCTCAACAGCACTCTGTGGTAAAAAGAATACCACTGCACTCTAAGAGCAAAAAGTCTTCCTCATCTCTGTCTTAAATATGTAACCTCTTGGTTCTCAGGAGATGCCTTCTGGTCCCAGACTCTAGCATAAGTGAAAACAGCCTCTATTCCTATATCTGATCAAGCACAATCGTTAACAATCATATACTTTTCAAAATAGATCGCCTCTTATTCCACGAAATTCAAAAGAGCTCAAGCCCAAACTACTCGAACACTCCTGAAAAGAAAGTCTCTCCATATCCGAAATTAATCTCATGAACCTTCTTTGGACTGCCTCCAAAGCCAATATATTTTTTTTGAGGGGGAGATGATGACCTGATGATATAATCGCTGGATTGTTAACCCAGGTACTGCCTTAGGGATCCAGGCTCGAATCCCATCATGGCAAATGGTGCAATTTGAATCATAAAATCTCTGCAATGTGGAAGCGGGCCATTTGGCCCAACGAGTGCACACCAACTCTTTGATAAGCATCCTACCCAGACCCAGACCCAGACCCTATCCCCGTAATCATGCATTTCCCATGCCTAACCAGCCTAGCCTGCACATCCGTGGACATTATAGAGGAACTTAGCACGGCCAGTCCAACCAAGCTGCATAACTTTGGACTGTGGGAGGAAACTGGAGCACCTGGAGGAAACCCATACAGACATGGGGAGAATGTGCAAAATCCACACAGACAGCCACCTGAGGCTGGATTTGAACCCAGGTCCGTGGTGCTGTGAGGCAACATTGCTCACCACTGAATCACTGTGCTGTCCCGTTTTATTGAATTCAATAAAAATCTAGAATTAAGAGTCCAATTATGACCTTGAATCAATGTCAATGATTGAAAAAACCCCTCTGGTTTGCTAATGTCCTTCAGGGAAAGAAACTGCTATCCTTACCTGGTCTGGACAACATGTGACTCTGGACACATAGCAGTATGGTTGACTCTTAACTGCTCTCTGGGATGGGCGATAAATTCTACTGAGCCAGTGGCATCCTCATCCCATGGAGGAATAGAAACTGTTCCGAATATTCCAGCCATGGTCTCACTAGTGCCTTGAACATTTATAACAAAGCTTACCTATTTTTGTATTCTGTTTGCCTTGAAATAAAGGCCAACTATCCATTTTCCTTCCCTCATACCCATAAAATTTAAAGGCCAGGCTTTTCAGATTTATGCACAAGGAACCCCAAATCCTTCTGTGCTGCAGCTTTCTGCAGTCTTTTCAGTCAAATAATATTCAACTCCTCTATTCCTCCCGCCAAAGTGTATTACTCACATTTTTCCACTTTATATTCTACCTGGCTAGTTTTTGTTCTTTCACATAACCTATTGTATCTCTCAATAGAATCTTTGTGTCATCCTCACCAAATGCTCTCCCACCTATTTTTGTGATCTGGAAACTTGGTGATTGTATATTTACTTTCTTCATTTCAGTCATAATCGAGGCCCTAGCTCTAATCTCTGTCATACAGTTACAGGTTGCCATCCTGAAAATGTCCCCACTTTGGGCGGCACAGTGGCCCAGTGGTTAGCACTGCTACCTCACAATAATTCTGTGTTGTTTTGTATCTTGAGGACCACAATAGCACAGAATTACTGAGCTGAAACCAATTGCTGAGTTCTGGAGCCATGAAGATGGCCTCAACCACGATCTTGGTTACAAGTCGCACTACATGTGACCCCATTACACTGTTCTGTACCTGTAAGATCTTCCTTACTGTCCAGTTTTGACACCATCACCTTGATAACTTATTATGATCTCTCTACCTTATTTAATGTGTAGAGTTTTGGATTAGTACTTGTTACTTTGGTTAGACCCTCGGCGTGTGACTCTTATACCTACCATGTTATTCCAGTCATCTGGTTTGTCTCCAGAACTACCTTATTTTTAATATTTTGTAATTATCTCTCTTCCTTAATGAATCAGATTATAGATCATCCCTTCACCTGCTATTCAGCTGTTGACACTTTATTCACACCATCTGACACTCTTGATCACCTGCAGAGACATATTATTCAGTCTGTCAACACTCCACTCACACCACTTGTATGATATTTTGATCTCTCTGATTATAAACTCTGTGTCTGTGTGCTTCTCTTTACTTCACCTGACGAAGGGGCAGTGCTCTGAAAGCATTTGATTTCAAATAAACTTTTTGGACTATAATGTGGTGCCATGTGACTTCTGACCTTGTCCACCCAGGCCAACACTGGCAGCTCCATATGTTGTGGTTACAACTTCATTAAAAGCCCGTTAAGTATCCATACAAACACTGTCAGTCTAGAACAACCCTACAGTGTTACTTATATTGATCCCAGACATAGCAGGCAGGCAGGGGGAAGGAGTGTTCTTCCTGATGAGTAGGGATCTAAAGGTTCTACTGCATAGTGTGGTGTTGAGGTGGGATTTCTTCTTACCCCTGGATTGGTAAGATCAGGGCATGACATGACAACCTGGTCCGAGGTTGCCACCTGGATCAGTGCAATCTCAGCCATCTGGAGGAATACCCAGCAGTGAAAGAAGGAAGTCAATGATCTTCTCCACTTTGCTAGTAAGTGCGACCATGTTTGTTATCTCACCCTCACCGTAACTCTCTTGCTATATCCACCTTCCACTGAGTCTCATGCCCTACCAATCTCACTACAGCTTGCAATCTGTCCCCCTCCGCTCACTCACACCTACCCCAATCCCAGACACCATTAATCCTGCAGTCCCTCTGCACTGCTTGTTCACTCAGGATATCTCCCAGCTGCACCTACAGTAACAATTGGGACACGCCCTTTCATCTCCATTAATACCTGCCTCTGTCTCATTTCAGGAAGTAAGCAGCCCACAGTAGAGCAGAAAGACTCAAGCCAGGTGGTGGGCTGACCTTCATTCAGTTCCTAACCCCTTACGTGGTGTAAACACTAATGTTGACCACCCTGAGCAGCTGGTTGCCCATGTCTAAGCACATGGAATTGGTATCAGAGACTGCCCATGACTTACTGTGCCAGCACCCCATTACACCCTCCTTGATTTGACAGAGTCCTGTTGACAACCACAACAAGATTCCTTCCTTTGTGTCTGCACTAAATGGCAAGGAGCGACTGGAATAATATCCCTGGCTGAGGTAGCAAACACACAAAGGCAAAAGGCAAGGCAAGGGAGAGGTGTTGTGAGCATCCAGGCCAGCTCAGAATGAGTGAGAATTGGGACAGCAAGTGACCAGCCTGGAGATGCAGCCTGGGTTCATGCTCTTGGGTGTGCTGGCCGAGGCATTACAATGATAGTCACTGGGGCAGACTGTGGTGCAGTACTGAAGTGTAGAAATTTTCTGAGATGGTCCAGCAAGATATCAGAGAATGGCACATATCAGATCCAATACCATGAATGTAAAGTGTATGTGGCTGGCATCCTTGGAGTATTCTCTGAGACCTCAGTGCCTAATATTTAGGTCATCTGGAGCAGGTAACAAGCTGAATTCACGAGATCCTCACTCTAATCTCCAGGTCAAGTTTTCTCAATGTTGAGCTTGTTAGGTGAGTTTAAGATAGGAAGCTGAATATTAGTTAGGCGTGTTGTACCATTAGCTTGCTGCTTAATAGGGAATAATCCCATTAATTAGGAACTCATCACTGCTGAGTGACAGATTCAGCTCATTGCTTACTGAAAGAATCAAAAAAAATGGTCTTCCCGACATCAGAATTGCTACAGTTCTCATCCAATTCTCGAATAAACCTTGCCAAGCTCACATCATCCAGATCCCGACAAGATACTGCTGTCGATCTTCTATCAGCTCACCAATTCACTATCCATGGTCATACTGTACACCCAGCACAATGGGCTCTCAGGTTATTAAGGAGCCTCATGTGTGGTACTATCTCAAATGTTTGAGCTGATCCAATATAACTGGATTTCTTTAGGAATCCAGCAGCAACCACATGCTACAGCTGCAACATATCACCTAAGTGGTCATCTCTATTGCATTTAACACAATGGTGTATTTTATAAGTTTTAATTAATTACACTTATACCCCTGTTCTTTACATTGGAAACACCCAACTCTTTACCCTTCATTGGTTTCTATCAGTATTAAGCGTATCCCTAACAAGTGATTTGTAATAAGATTAGAGAAAATTAGCCTATTTTTGCTGTTGTTCACATGTTTCTATATTTAGGGTTTGTTATGAACTCTTCACTTTCATATTTTACAAGTCCTTAGCAGAAATAGACCCATTCAGCCCCTCAAGCCTGCTCCACCATCAATACAGTCATGATTGATCTGTTTGTGTTTCAAATTCTAAGTTACCTTCATCGCCCAAGAAGAACTCATTCCAGGAAAAGCTTATGTTTCCAATTTGTGCTGGGATGGACAGACCCTTGTTACTAAAATGAGAGAGAAAGATCAATCAGTTGGTGACAAGAATCAATTTCCTTATCCTGTTTGAAATCTGGAGCAATCCCTTCTCTGGGTTAACCTGTTCATCAGTGCCACCCTGTACAAGATGTACTTCAACAGTAAACAAGCTGCCCTAAAGACAGGACAGAGTGAGTGATGGTGTCTCTCTTCTTCCTTGTTGTTCACAGGGACAAACAGATTCATCAAGGACATTGAGATGATGATTGGGGAAAGGACTTGGCTCTTCTGGCTGTGGTGGAGAATGTGTTGGATTCTGATCTCTCCGTGTTTGCTGGTGGTAAGAAGCTGTTACACATTATTTTGATTTAAACTGAAAATACCCAATCTCTCATTCTGTTTCTGATTTAGTTTTGTATCTTATCCACATTCAGGCAGTCTTAATCTGGTCCTTGACAACATTTGCCCCACTAAGATATGGATCTGTTGAATACCCTGTCTGGTCAGGAGCACTGGGCTGGTGTATGACCATCTTCTGTATTATGTGGATCCCCATCATGGCTGTGGTGAGAGTAGTCCAAGCTGAGGGCCCCACCTTGTGGCAGGTGAGGGACGCTTTGAAATCTTTTAAAGATTAAGGAACACAGAACATAAAATTAGGTTTTGGATCATGATAGATGCAATGCAAAGCACATTGTTTCAAAATCAAAATGTCTTTTTGTTGTCCTTTCACTTATGCTCAGTTCAGTCCACCGTGATACCATCTTGGTTCAGGCACTAAAGCTGGAGTGGACTGGAAGTAGTATCTGTGAATGTTTGAATATACAACTAAAAGAAAGTGGATCGGTCAGCTCAGTTGGTTGGATGGGTGAGTTGGTGATGCTGAGTGATGCCAATCCCTGTACCAGCTGAGGTTACTGTGATGAACTCTCCTTCTGGAACTCTCCCCTTGATCCTCAGGTTAAACCACCATCAATCACCTCGCTCTCTGTTGAGAGAGCAGCCCTGTGATCTGATAGGACTATGGTTATTTCAATGTTACAAAAAAACATAATTTATCACATTTATGCAATTAAAACAAAGATAGGTTTTAAAATAATAAAAGAATTGCACTATTGGAACACATCACAAATATGAACATATCAGGGTGTTGCAGTACCTTGGAAAATGGAGGTCACCTTAATTTAACAAATATAAACAAAAGGTCCACTAAACTCTATATTTTGTATTTCAGTCATGGATCACAGATTGTTAGGTTGATTTCATTAAATTCTCAATCAATTCATACACTATTTATGCACCTTACAAAGTTGGAGTTTGGACTGTTTCAAAACGATCTCTCAGTTTCAGAATGGTGTCTTCTGCATTGCAGATCTTTACGTTTGTCTGGTTGTAATAACAAGTAGTGGCATTAGGTGGTGGGATTCAGTAGTTTTCGAATAAAGTCCACGTGGAACATTTCCTGGTTTCAGTACAGGTTTGTCAAGATCAATCTCACATTTTGTTTCTTCATGCTTTCAATGAGAGAAAAGGCAGGGAGACAGTGAGTTTTGAGGAAGGAATTCCAAAGTCCCGTAATTCAGCAACTGAGGGGCCATCTACTAATGGTCAAACTATTTAAACAGCAAGGGTTCAAAATGCTTGATTTAGACAACCCCACATGTCACAGAGATTTCCAGGAAAGGGTGAGCCAAGACCATGGAAAGATTTGGAAACAAGCAGGAGAATGTTAAACTTGAGTACTTACTGAAGCAGGAGCCAATATGAATTAGTGAGAAAGGAATGATCGATGATCAGGGCTTGATGTAATGAAGAGCACAGATTTGAATTATTAAGTTCACAGAGGGTCGGATTTGGGAGGTCAGCTGAGTTGTTACTTGAATAGGAGAAAGTGAGGACTGCAGATGCTGGAGGTCAGAGTCAAGAGTGTGGTGCTGGAAAAGCATAGCTGGTCAGGCAGCATCCAAGGAACAGAGAATTAATGTTTCAGGCTAAAGCCGTGAGGAAGGGCTTTAGCCAAAAATGTCGATTCTCCTGCTCCTTGGATGCTGCCTGACCTGCTGTGCTTTTCCAACATCAAACTCTTGATTTGCTATTTGAATAGCCAAGTGCCAATGGCATGACTGCATGGGTGTGGATTTTTGCAACAGAGGATTTCTGTAAGTACAGAGGAATCGAATCAGATGATGCAGGCAAAAATATATGGTTTTAGTGCTGTTATGAAAATGTTGTCAGAAGCTCATTTCAGCATCAAAAACAGATCAAAACAAATCGTCACAAGTAGGGTGATAAAGAAAGTTTATGGCGTACTTGCCGTTATTGCTCAGGGAACTGAGTACAAGAATCAGGAGGTCATGTTACAGCTTTATAAGACTTTGCTTAGGCTGCATGACGACTATTGCGTTTAATTCTAGTCGCCACATTACAAGAAGGATGTGGAGGCTTTGGAGAGGGTGTAGAAGAGGTTTACCAGGATGAGGCTTGGATTAGAGGGTATGAGCTCTAAGAAGAGGCTAGAAAAACTCAGGTTGTTTTCTCTGGAGCAGCTGATAGAAGCCTACAAAATTATGAGATGGATAGATAGGGTTGACAGTCAAAATCTTTTTCCCCCCCCCACAGTTCAAAAATACTAAGAGAAGCATTTAAGGTGAGAGGGCAAAAGTTCAAAGGAGATGTGAGGGGCAAGTTTTTTTACACAAAGAGTGGCAGGAGTCTGGAACAGGCTGCCGGGGTGGGGGTGGAGGCAGATATGATAAAGGCATTTAGGAACTTTTAATTAAAGACATGAATATGCAAGGAATGAAGGGATGTGAACCAATGGCAGGCAGAAGAAAATAGTTTAATTTTGCATCATGTTCGGTACAATATTGTGGACTGAAGGATTAGTGTCTGTACCGTACTGTTCGATATAAGACCAAAGTTATGGTTTGTCTGTCTCAACTACACAAAGTTCACAGAATCTGAGTTGTTATGGTGCAGAAAGAAGCCATTCAGCCCATCATGCCTGTACCAGCCCTCTGAATGTGCAGAAGGCCTTAGTATTATTCCCCCGGCTTTTTCCCATAACCCTGGACATTATTCCCATTTCAGTGATTATTCAGTGCTGTCTCTAGTACACCGAATGATTCTGCAATAAAAGATCAAAACAATGGCACTTTTAAAAGGAGGATGACAGACAAAGGCAGTGACCACAGGGTCAGAGAAAGACTGACCCTGCTGTCTGACACAGCAGTGAATCTGCACTATCACTGCTTTTGCTGTTTGAGTTCATGTATCTCTGGACATTAGAGTGCATTTAGGAAAATTTAACAAACAGTGAAATTCACAGCTGACCTTAGAGGAACCTGTGTGGGTGAGCTCACAGCACAGGAACAGACATGTGCATAGTTTGTACTTGTAATCTTGCTGTAAATTTACAGTAGTGAATAGATTGGGTTCTTTCTTAATTATATCTTTTATTGAGATCGGTCTCTTGATTAAATTTTAAAAATATAAACCATAGGTACTAAGTTAGCATGGAGCAGTGTTTTTTTTTAAGAGCAAAAAGATGGTGCTATTTTCTGGGTCTGTAGATTGTGAAGGAGCAACGATGACCTTTAGTTGAGTGAGGTGCTCTTCCTATCAGATGTGGGAGTTTAGGGAGCATTTCCATGTTACTGATGGTTACTTCTGCAGGAAGTGTCTTTGATTGTGAATCCTATCAGATCGCATGGTTAGAGGCAATAAGGAATTTACAAGAGCTAGGGAATATGACGGGTGGCAGTTATAGGAAGCGAGAAAAGCCGCAGAAACATTCAGGTAGATGGGTTAACTCCAGGAAAATTAGGATGGGTAGGCAGGTAGTACAGGAGTCTTCTGTGGCTGTCCCCATCTCACACAAGTATGCTGTTTTGGAAAATGTAGGGGGTGATGGACTTTCCGGGGAATGTAGCACGAACAGCCAAATTTCTGGTCCGGAGGCTGGTTCTCAATGTAATGAGGGGTACGTCAGGTTCCAAGAGATCAATTGTGAGAGGGAACTTTCTAGTCAGAGGCATAGACAGACACTTCTGGGGCCAACAGTGAAAAGTCAGAATGGTGTGTTGCCAGGATCAAGGATATGTTGGAGAGAGTGCCGAATGTTCTCAAGGGGGAGAGGGACCAGCAGGAGGTCATTGTACACTTTGGAACTAATGATATAGGAAGGGAAAAGGATGAGATTCTAAAGGGACAATATAGACGCTTAGTCAGGAATTCAAGAGGAGGTTCTCTAGGGTAGCAATATGTGGAATAACCCTGGTACTACAAGCTAATGAGGGTATGAATAGAAGGAAAGAGCAGATGAATGTGTGGCTGAGGAGATAGTGCAGGGGAGAAGGGTTTACATTAATGGATCAATGAAATCTCTTCTGGGGTAGAAGTGACCTCCACAAGAAGGATGGATTGCACCTGAATTGGAAGGGGATGAATATACTGGCAGGGAAAATTGCTTGAGCTGCTCAGGAGGATTTAAACTAGTAAGGTGGGGGGGGTGGGAATAGTGGGACCCAGGGAAATAGTGAAGAAAAAGATCAATTTGAGATTGGTTGGGAAAGGTAACTAGTTAAAGCAGGCAAGAACAAAGCAGAAACCAACTACAGGTTGGACTGATAAATTAAACTGTAATTATTTCAATTCAAGAGAGCTAACAGGTGTTAGGCCGGAACCTCGGGGTTCCAGTCTTTGCGAGTTCTTTGGAAGGAGAGACCGCACCAGCTTCTTTAGTTTGGAGCAGAGCACCGTTTATTTTACAGAATCAAAACTGGCGAACTGTACAATGAATTCTACAGCATGCAATTCATTGGAGAAGGCGTTCTAACCCTTCTGCTCAAATTCGCCCCAGTTATACCCCTCGCTGGCCAGTGTTCCCGGTCAGATGTCCACGTCTGGCCTTCCTGTTGGCTACTCGTTCCCGGGCAAAGCGTTCCGCTCTCTGGTTGGATGGTTTGAGCTGTCTGTCTGTTTGCCTCGGAGCGGGCAGTCCCGTAGACATTGTGGGGCCACTGGTCCCGCTTATTTAATTAGTGGTTTACCAGAAACAATAGTTCATTACGATTTAAGTGAGTAGTTTCGATGGTTCAATTGACACCTCAAATAATCCAATTAACAATGTCTACCAGTTACAAATTCCAGAGGTGCAATTAACAGGCTGTCTATCAGCTAGCCTCTGATCAGATTAGGAGGCCAGCAGTTTCCAGTTCAGTGATCATGATAGTTTAACCATTTCAGGCCCGGTATTAGAAGCACTTGTTACAGTTATAGTTTTTACCCTCCCTAGATCTAGTGTGCCCACCCCACTTGTACAACTACCCCAACACTCCCTCCCTTGGCCTCTATTGAGGCCACACCACCCCATGCCGTAAGAAACGCAACACCACGAGGCGACCGGGGTCTGGTGTGCCGGCAGACGCCCCCACAGACGTCCCTTTGTTGTATCCGAGCACGTTGTCTTTACCAGAATCACCGGTTCTAGGGAGACAGTCATGTTGGGATGAAGGGTGCCCTACGCAACACGCCGCAACACAATTTACAAATAGACAATTAAAACTACATGCAAATCTAAGTTAATAGATAAAACAACTCCGGCAGGCTTCTGCGGAAATGACAAAAGCACAGAATTAATCAAGCATGGCAAAAAACATGGCAAAAAGACAAATAGAGCACTGTACGCGAGTACATAACAGTCGCAAAAGATTTGGAGTGGAGGAATTAAAATAAGTAAGGTGTCCGCAGAACGCAAGTCTGTAGTCCAAAGAACACCCAAGTGTAAACATGTTCTGTAAATTGTGAAACGGAATAGGATTAGCACACTACCAGCAGCTAGGTACCTGCTAGCGAGTGGAAACCCAGTGAGAAACTGTACTGTGCCCCGGTGTTCCCGCAGATCAGAATGCTCCACAGGCCAGCAGCTCAGTCCAGACGTCCGACACGGAAGACAGAGGCCAGAGATCTTATTAAATCATGACGAACGTGGGCCACCAGTTCCGATGTCAATGCGCGACTGTGCCTGTCTTAGGTTGTCCCTCGCCCGAGGGATCGTACCCGTCATTGGCTAACCAGTCGTACTGCATTGAATTGTAGATACCGACATCCGTTTCACCGCCGTCAAGAACGGACACAGGCAGTGGCAACCGGCTCAATAGTGTGTTCTGTGGCCCTCGAGACCAGCTGAAGCCAACCGGGAGTACTGGAGATTATGTAAAAATCGCTTGTGTGAACAGCAGTGTTTCGAGTCCCGGGCCCACAGTACATCTCAACCTCCCACTGTATGAAAGGATCAATTCACATATCCCCAGGTCAATGGGCAAAATAAGTAGGGACTCCTTGGACAACCAGACCACATTCATTGTTTATAAAGGAGAAAAGTTAGTACTGAGTAGCATCAAGAGCAGAACCGTAGCGCACCACCGTGGGCGACGCGATCGGATGAACTCGAAAGAAAGCCATTGAGACCGCTGGCATGCACCGGAGAGATAGTATTTAGTACGCCTGCACCCGTAGCCCATTCAGAGGTGGTAGTGCATCATTGGAGAGAATAACCGCCAGATCCCCACTCGCCTGGCTTCCCATCGGGAGGCGTGAGTCACTTAATGCAACCGGCCGCACGGAAAACCGGCTCCACGGTTCATGAATGGAAGTCACCTTACAGCATGTACTCCATATGTCCCTCCCCGTTTGTAGGAGATCACACGCAGGCTGTCGTGTACTCAGAGTTGGTGGCGGCGCAGGCATCTGTTGAGGAGTGCAGAGCCCAGCGTATGGGGGGTTCGGTTGAAAAGTAATGATACCACATTACATTTAAACCAGGGAGATGGGGCTGCAGAAATGTGGTGAAAAGAGTCCTGCCATCCCCAGGGTGGCATTTGGTGAAATCAGCCAGAAAACATCCTACTAGTATGGGAAAGAAAAGCATTGTATTTAACAACCGCCATTAGCACATTCCTGTGAAGGCGGAGCCATTGGGTGAGCTGATCTCGAAAAGCTCCTTGCTATTAGACTCAACGGACATCACCATGCCAGTACTCCTGGATGTGAAGTCTTTAGTCATCTAGTAAAAGAAAGAGGGGGCCAGTGCGAAATGTCCAATGCATTCACTAAGACTGCCCCCCACCCAGTTGTGCAACAGAACTGGAGAAACCAGACATCAATCAGGGCAATGGTAAAAAAGTGAAGGTAGGCTTAACCCCTAACCTTTCTCATAGCTCATGGACCTGTACGAAGCCGTCACCTAAAAAACAGAGTGACCCCAGTGTGAGGTAAAAGGAATGGTCCCGTCTAAAAGGAAGAAATAGTACCTTGTACAAAGGAGGCCAGAGCAGTTTGTGAACTCCAATCAGAGAGAAAAAAGGTCCCTGACCACGGGCTGCCACAAAAGGCAATTGAAACAGGGGGAAATAGACCATCCTGTAGGGGAATTGTTCCTCTTATTTTAAAGAGTCAGAAAAAGTTGAAAAAATGCAAGTACCCCACTGATTCAGTGTTGGGAGAGGTAACTGCGGAAAAGCAGTCACGCAAAAGATATCAAGTAGCAGCATTTCTTAATCAGGAAAAGTTAAAAAGCAAACGTGCGCAGGCTGTGGAAGACATTCAGTAGGATAGGCTGCTGTCAAGTGGGAAATAGCACTATACAGGGCAGATAAATTTCGGGACAATGATGAAAATGCAAGATAGTACGAGTCTCGGTTATAACTTGCTGTGCATCTGCACTAGCAGCTGCAGGCGCAAAAACGTCGTCATGCACATTAAATAACCAATGTTGAAGAGTAAAAATATCCGGCCTAGAGCTCTATCGAAAAAATAGGGTGACCCCCTAGAGGGGTAAAAGGATTGACAACAGTTAAAAGGGGAGAAATAGTACACCGTATAGGGGAAGGCAAACTCTGTCTACTGTCACCACAGGTGATTAAAACAGATTGTCATATGCGCAGGTTACTTCCTTAGGAGGCAAACCGAAAAACAGGAGGAATATAAAGTAGGTAATCACTTCAGATGAGCTGGACATGGGTGAATGCACCACGCATCGCGCAGGAACTGTAACAACTGCAGCGTGTACACTATGTAAATGACAAACCAGAAAGTTGTCGGGTGTGAGATCACGAACATACAGGGTCGGCTCTGCTGCAGTATGGGTGACCCGTGGCAACAGGACAATAGAGCAGCTAAATTTCCACTGTGTGGTTACGAAAAACATGGCGCAGGGGGCCCCCTAATTTCCCAGGGTGCGCAGCATAACTCGCACGTAGGGGAGAACCCCGAGCTGTTCGTAAATATTGTTGAGAGGTAATTTAAAAACACAAAGGCAACTCAGAAAGCATGGGTAACATCAGCAAAAAAGGGACCTGCGTATCGCTGAAGCTCCTCTTCAGGCGAATTGTTCCCTGCTCTTCCCAGATATTCATGTACGTCCTGCCCGTGTTTTAGCCTGAGGGTCCCCCATGCATCCAGGGAGAGGGTGGTGGGGAAGCTATCTGGTGGGGACCGCCATATAAGATTTCAGAAAAGGTCAAACGAGGCCGTCTCGTCTGTCCGTGGTCCTAAATTATCTCATGGCAGGTTTCTCTCTCAAAAGTTGCTATGTGACCAGGGGACCTAATTCTCCTCCCCCACACTAGTGGCGAGGAGAGGCGCTTGGACGGTTGGCCTAGTGGCAACGGCCCCCTTTAGCGGGCTACACCCTCCCTCACGACCCGCAATAATCTCCCCCTCGTCCAGCTGGGAGGTGATGTCAAGAGGGGATTCGAACTCATTACCCTAGGTGGGTTCCCCAGGGCAAAGGTTGAAGACAAATTTAGACAAAATGCACGTAAAACATCAACCACGAGCACAATCTTACTTTTACGACTACCCGCCTGCTCGCAGCGGAATCCATGGTGAACAAGGTGGATCACTCAGGACAAGGGTCAGTGAAGAAGTTAGAGAGCCAAAAGCATTCCCAAAATACCAGCAAAGATATCACAGAACAGACCCCGTTCGGTGTTGACGGACAACGACCCTATCACTACGCAGAGACGTAGGGCAAAGCAGGGCTCTGTTACGCCCCCTCATTTCCCACGTCCTTGTCGGGCTCAGTCTCCTGAATTGAATTCAGGGCAACGTTTGGCCTCCCTGACCTGGGGCAATGGGGGAAATGGTGCCAGTTATTGTCATCCTCCCTTCAGACCCTGCACCCAAGTTTTCCATATGTTACCGCAGTCAGGGGCCCACCAGCGGTTGTGAACGGACTTACTGCCTTGGGCAACTCTCACATGCGTTGCCCCATGTGTTTTCAGCCCGTTCAGTATAAGGGATGATGATGATTATGGAGAGGGGGCCTTTGTCACGGGGACCCTGGTGAGTAATGTAAAACTCTGGGCAATTATGAGATTTGCGGTGGGACGAAATTGGACTGTTTGCCTGAGGGGACTTGTCCCCCTGAACGAGATACAGAACAAGAGGTGCAAGTATAATCCTTGTGTATGCAAGAATCTGTGTGTGTGAAGGGCCGTGTGGCATAGCCAAAAGAGAGTGCGCAGGTGCTGCGGGCATATCGGACGTCGTATCTGTGTGAAACAGAGAGTGAGAGCCACAAGGGGCTGCTCAGCTAGCAGGGAGGTTAACACTGTTCTAGCTCGAAATCATCTGATTGTTAGTGAGTGGATGTGTGAGTGTTGTCAGCTAGAGCTTGCACCCCCCTTTTTGACTGTGATATTTATGGATGTGTAACATGATCTTCTCAGGGAAGCTTCTGGTATCCTTGTAGCTTATTTAACGTGATAAAAGCCAGAGAATGAAGGGTAATTCAGATGAGTAAGAGTAAAAAATACGTAAGTTGAGATGCATGTAACATCCCATTGAATACTCCCGTAAGAAGGGTATGAATAGAGTGTCCTCATCCGCAGAGGATGTCAGCTCCTATGTGCAGAGACGAAGAGTGGAATACTGAGGGCGCGCAGAACACAAGTCCCTTCCCAGTTCAGGGGCAACCAATTGTACCGAATCTGCCCCCCACAATTTCACCACAAATCTGCGCGACTCACTGTTAATGCTGCCGCTTGGCTGCCCGTGAGTATCCCCGGGTAAGCCGTCCGGGCTTGGTGAATCAAGTGAAGTTTACTAGCGGGTGAAAAGCAGTGTTTCCCCGAACTGCACTCCGATGTGGGGCTAGGTCGCCGGAAAAACACATGTTTTTTGTTTAAATCGTGACGAGGAGTATAGAGAATGATAGAATTTCACAAGAGAGTTTGCTGCATCAACATCCAGCAATCACATGCGGATTACCAATGCAGCGACTGAGTTCCAGAAGGTGGAATATTTCAGGTGAAGTGCAGCTGAAATGGAAAAAGGGAAGTTTGAGGTCATGCTCTGCAGGAAATAGGAAGTATTACCTGGTAGAGGAATACAGTCCGTTGCCTACCGGCCAGAGAAAGAGGAGTAATCATTTAGTTCGGGCACATGGTGAATGACACGGGTAACGAGTTGTGAGTACAATCTATACAGGTCAGGACAGAAATCCTTTGTGTAGCACTGTCCTCTGTGTAGGGCAAAGTTTGTAGGTAGTAGGAGGCCTTAAGAGTTACCCAGGGAAAAGAATCATAAAAGAACCTGGTGACCCTGCCGTTTTCAGCGCGAATCTGCGCCTTGCAGAAGGTATGAACAGGTGAATTGGAAACAACTACTCGCAGTTGAAGAGACTGAAGGATATGGGCAAGAGCTGAGCTTCGATCCCTATGCTGCAGACAAAAGTTGCTGCAACGTGTGCATTGCTAGGCTATTCAGACTTGGCAGTCAGTCAGGGACAAATGGGTGAGAACAGAGCATGGCCACCGTGACCGCCTAAGATACAGACAAGTAGGTATAAAATCAAATCTAGCGGTCAGAATCTGGTAGCAGGAAAGCGTAGCGACCCAGACGTCCCAAGCCCGGTAAAAGGGTCTATTGTAGGAACATGAAAGAAAGTGTAAAGATAAGCATAACGTATTGACAAGAAGAATAACTGCACAAACCCCCCAGGATCTCACCCTCGTCCTCTGAGGAGGTAGTGTCAGGCGGGGAGGTGAGCTCACACCCCCCTGCACAAGTTCGCCCTGGAGGTGGGCTCCCGTGACTATTAGAGTGTCGTTTTATGCTGCGAGGGGGTGTACCCCCGTCGGGGCTTGTGAACTCTGCGGGGCAGCAACAGGGGCGGCGGACAGTAGGGGAATGGTAAGGACGAGGCCAAAGCTCTCTACCCCTGTGGGAGGCGATTGTATGTATGGCGCTTTCAAGCACAGGTGAAGGCAAAAACGCTCCGGACACTGTAGGTGCAGCGGAAAGGCAAAAGAAAACGCGGCCAGGTCTGTGACAGAGAAAAAATGACAGGCAGGCGTGAGCACCTGCAGTGCAACAGCGGGGTCCGGAACCTTCAGATTTAAAGTGACTGTGGCCCCGTTTATTCTTCGGAGGTCATGTAACGAATCCTGGTAGCAAACCTCAGGGAGCGTAATACTGGGAAAAGGGGATGAGACGCAGAGTACAGCAGCAGAAGCACAGTGAGTGAAAAGCTTTTGATGGAGAGATGAGGCCAGAAGATGAGTTACTGTGACCTGGTAGAAAACCTCAGGGAGTATAAGACCTCAAAAAGGGAATGAGACTCGGAGACCAGCGGAATCTCAGGCCTGCGGACACCAGTTGAATTCAATGCTTCAAGAAGATGAGTGAAAGATAGAAAATGACGATAGAAACGACCTCAGATCCGACAGAGAACATCGAGTGGAAATAAAGGGTGAGCGGGGGTGTAGGATGGGGCACTACATACGGCAATAGAAGTCGGAATGAGATTTCAATGGGACAATTTGATACTGGCTGGCAGTTACAGGCTCCATGATCTAATTATCAAAGAATGTAGCTTCAGACAGGCAGCCCTGCTGTTGCTAGCTGCACCCCGCATGGCTGTGAATAACCGTTTGGGGACTGGAACTGGCAGTGTCTGTTGCAGCAATGGCACTACCCTCCCTAGCCCCAGCCTTTAGGAGGAGGACGAATAATAGTACGAAATAAGTGCGCATATACTCGTAAAAAGACGAAAAGAGCGCGCATGTGATTGTAATGAAAAGATGAATGAGCGCGCATAACTCTTTAGCGTAAGGGAAAATCTGTGGATCTGAGAGAAAGGATAAAATGGGTGTGTAAGATAGGTCAGTAAAAATTGGAGGACATAGGCGGAAAGATGAATGAGTGCCCCCATCTCGTCATTAAAGAATCTGTGAGCATGAGAGTGGAAAAAATGGCTTAAGCACCCATGTCGGCGGACAAAAATGAGTGACTGGTCGCGAGAAAAAAGAGATGAATGAGCTAGGCCAAACGCTTTACTGTCTGCTGAGTCGCAGGTCCCGGTTGGAGACCTGAGATCTGCGGCCTCCGGGAAAAAAGGAGGAATAGGCAAAAACAAGTGGGCTGGGGGATGTCAGAGCCTAATGCCGGCTTCGATAATGCCGGGCAAACAGCCGTCGCATGAAAACCACTTTAAAAGGGGGGAGTAGTAGTGGCCACTGTGCCACCGTATGGTAATGCTGCACTGCGCATGTTGTTGGTCGGTATTTTCTATTTAAAAGTAAAAAGGGTACAACCTGTCGAATAAGATGTAGTTAGAAGCATGATTCATGTCATCATCATGATAATTTAAGAAGACCTTCCCATCGGATTATCCCATGGACCAGGACAATCGCGCCTGAGTGTCCCTCCGATGTAGTGGTGGCTTAGTAGTCGACCTGTTAGGGTCGCAGACCCCTAAAAACGGGTAGCACCTCCCAGAGCGAGCAATCCCGCCAAGAGTGAGCATTCGCGCCAAAACTAAACAGACCCCGCCCAACCTGAGCATTCGCGCCAAAACTGAGCAAACCCGCCAAAAGTAAGTTGACCCGCCAGAACTAAGCTGAACCCGAGACACCCCGGGATTTACCGTCTTAGGACGGCACAACCGTAGTGGTCCGACAATGAAATGCTCCACCATCCCTTACTCTGTCACCTCTCTGTACCCGTCTCTACCTTTCCAAGTAAAAAAGAAATTAAAAAATGATCGTGGGGCAGTACACAATGTTGGGAGGACAGAAGTGGGCGGCACGGTGGCACAGTGGTTAGCACTGCTGCCTCACAGCGCCTGTAGACCCGGGTTCAATTCCCGACTCAGGCGACTGACTGTGTGGAGTTTGCACGTTCTCCCCGTGTCTGCGTGGGTTTCCTCCGGGTGCTCCGGTTTCCTCCCACAGTCACAAAGATGTGCGGGTCAGGTGAATTGGCCAAGCTAAATTGCCCGTAGTGTTAGGTAAGGGGTAAATGTAGGGGTATGGGTGGGTTGCGCTTCGGCGGGTCGGTGTGGACTTGTTGGGCCCAAGGGCCTGTTTCCACACTGTAAGTCTAATCTAATCTAAAGTCATCAATCCTAAAAATCAATGTGAGCGTACAGAAAAAAAAAATCACAGCCCGTTAAATCCAGGGAACGAAACTCACATACTCACAGAGCTGCAGATCTGCTCTTGTTTGCTGGACAGCTTTCCACGCTCTCTCTGTCTCAGAGGCTGCCGGTGCAGGTCCGCTGCACCCCGAGGCCTCGCTGCAGACGCGGTCTAGCAGGTCCAGACGTGGGAGTAAGTGTTCCTGCAACACTCCCGTTCGCCACGTCCGTCAAAATCACAGCACTCACTCTTTCTCTCTCACTGGGCCGGCCCCACACTGGTTGTCACCCGCATACATGCCAAGCCATGCATACTGTCGGTGTCTCTGTATCCCCGTCTCAGCCTGTCGCAGTCCCCTGCCCTCTGTCTTAGTAATATGCTCCGAGGCGTTACAGCCTCGGCGGTCCGAGATCAGGTCCCCCATGTCGGATCTCCCCTGATGGGAACCGTGGTAAAAAACAGAGCGTCTTTCAAAGCCTGACCTTCGCGTGGCAGATCTCTGCTCTTAACAACCGGTCTAAGGCAGACGTCTGTGCGGATAACCCTGTTCAGAAGATGAGATCCGATCTCTGTCCCCCCGGGGTTCGTCTGGTGTTCACAGCAAGTGTGTGCGGCAATATTTGTCAGTCGCAAGTGCTTACTAACGTGGATCCAGGTAGTCAAGTACGGTCAGCGCTGCAATAGTTAATCTCAGGGATGCGCTCGGCTCCGCAAGCCACGCGAATTAATTAGACAACAGGGCGCGCTCAGCTCTGAAAGCCACGCGAAATAATCAAACAACAGGGGCGCGCTCAGCTCCGAAAGCCACGCGAAATCAAACAACAGGGGCGCGCTCAGCTCCGAAAGCCACGCAAAAGTCAAACCAGTACTAGTTAAAAGGTTAGTGGTAGCTGACCAGTCAGGATTCTGCGATGCTGCTGCCAAACTGATCAGTTTTTTGGGTTGGTGAGGGTCAGAGAGCAGACAAGAAACTAACTAAAGAAATTTAACTACTGGAAGCCTTAGGTTTAACAGGCGCTTCCTCACCTTAGAAGGTTTCGGCCGAAGATTGTCTGCCCCCTGATCCGCCAACGTGGCCAACTTGCCGTGGTCTCTTTCCCTTCCCGCGTCAGGCTCACCAGATGTTAGGCCGGAACCTCGGGGTTCCAGTCTTTGCGAGTTCTTTGGAAGGAGAGACCGCACCAGCTTCTTTAGTTTGGAGCAGAGCACCGTTTATTTTACAGAATCAAAACTGGCAAACTGTACAACGAATTCTACAGCATGCAATTCGTTGGAGAAGGCGTTCTAACCCTTCTGCTCAAATTCGCCCCAGTTATACACCTCGCTGGCCAGTGTTCCCGGTCAGGTGTCCACGTCTGGCCTTCCTGTTGGCTACTCGTTCCCGGGCAAAGCGTTCCGCTCTCTGGTTGGATGGTTTGAGCTGTCTGTCCGTTTGCCTCGGAGCGGGCAGTCCCGTAGACATTGTGGGGCCACTGGTCCCACTTATTTAATTAATGGTTTACCAGAAACAATAGTTCATTACCATTTAAGTGAGTAGTTTCGATGGTCCAATTGACACCTCAAATAATCCAATTAACAATGTCTACCAGTTACAAATTCCAGAGGTACAATTAACAGGCTGTCTATCAGCTAGCCTCTGATCAGATTAGGAGGCCAGCAGTTTCCAGTTCAGTGATCATGATAGTTTAACTATTTCAGGCCCGGTATTAGAAGCACTTGTTACAGTTATAGTTTTTACCCTCCCTAGATCTAGTGTGCCCACCCCACTAGTACAACTACCCCAACACTGGGAAGGCATGGTTAGGAATATCGGACTGGGATGTCATTGCAATTACAGAGATGTGGCTCAGAGATGGACAGGATTGGCAGCTTAATATTCCAGGATACAAATCCTATAGGAAGGATAGAAAGGGGGGCAAGAGAGGAGGGGGAGTGGCATTTTTGATAAAGGATAGCATAACTGCTCTACTGAGGCAGGATTTTCCTGGGAGTACATCCAGGGACGTTATTTGGGAGGAATTGAGAAATAAGAAACGGATGATCACCTTATTGGGATTGTATTATAAACCCCACCAATAGTCAGTGGGAAATTAAGAAACAAATTTATAAGGAGATCTCAGCTATCTGTAAGAATAATAGAGTTGGTATGGTAGGGGATTTTAACTTAGACTGGGACTGCCATCGTATCAAGGGTTTTGATGGAGAGGAATTTGTTAAGTGTGCTGAAAAAAATCTTCTGATTCAGTATGTGGATGTACTGACTGGAGAGGTGCAAAACTTGACTTACTCTTGGGAAATAAGGCAGGGCAGGTGACTGAGGTGTCAGTAGGGGAGCACTTTGGGGCCAGCGACCATAATTCTATTCGTTTTAAAATAGTGATAGAAAAGAATAGACTGAATCTAAAAGTTGAAGTTCAAAATGGGAGAAAGGCCAATTTTGATGGTATTAGGCAAGAACTTTCAAAAGCTGATCGCGGGCAGATGTTTGCAGGTAAAGGTACAGCTGGAAAATGGGAAGTCTTCAGAAACGAGATAATGAGAATCCAGAAATAGTATATTCCCGTTAGGGTGAAAAGAAAGGTTGGTAGGTATAGGGAATGTTGATGACTACAGATGTTAAGGTTTTGGTTATGAAGAAGAAGAAAGCATATGTCAGGTATTGACAGCAGAGTTCGAAGGAATCCTTAGAGTATAGAGGCAGTAGGAGTATACTTAAGATGGAAATCAGAAGGGCAAAAAGGGACATGAGATAGCAATGGCAAATAGGTTTAAGAAAAATCCAAAGGGATTTTATAAATACATTGAGGACAAAAGTGTAACTAGGGAGAGAATAGAGCCCCTCAATGATCAGCAAGGAGGCCTGTGTGTGGAGCTGCAGGAGATGGGGAAGATACTAAACAAGTATTTTACATCAGTGTTTACTGTGAAGAAGGACATGGAAGATAAAGAATGTAGGGAAATAGATGGTGACATCTTGAAAAATGTCCATATTGAAGAAGAGGTGGTACTGGATGTCTTGAAATGCATAAAAGTGGATAAATTCCCAGGATCTAATCAAGTCTACCTAAGAACTCTGTGGGAAGCTAGAGAAATGATTGCTGAGATATTTGTATCATCGATAGTCACAGGTGAGGTGCTGGAAGACTGGAGGTTGGCTAACGTGGTGCCACTATTTAAGAAAGGTGGTAAGGACAAGCCACGGAGCGATATTTCAGAGAGCCTGACATCGGTGGTGGGCAAGTTGTTGGAGGGAATCCTGAGGGACAGGATTTATATGTATTTGGAAAGGCAAGTACTGATTAGGGATAATTATAATGGCTTTGTGTGTGGGAAATCATGTCTCACAAACTTGATTGAGTTTTTTAGAAGAAGCAACAAAGCAGATTGATGAGGGCAGAGCGGTGGACGTGATCTATATGGACTTCAATAATGTGTTCAACAAGGTTCCTCATGGAATACTAATTAGCAAGGTTAGATCTCGTGGAATACAGGGAGAAATAGCTATTTGGATATGGAACTGGCTCAAAGGTAGAAGACAGAGGGTGGTGATGGAGAGTTGCTTTTCAGACTGGAGGCCTGTGACCAATGGTGTGCCACAAGGATCGGTGCATTTTGTCATTTATGTTTTGGTAAGGCAAATCAGAGCAGGACTTGTACACTTGTTGGGAAGGTCGTGGGGGTAGTGGAGGTGGGGGGGGGGGTGTTGTGGTTTGCTGAACAAAGAGACCTTGAGGTACAGGTTCATAGTTCCTTGGACGTGGAGTCACAATTAGATAGGATAGTGAAGATGGTGTCTTGAATGCTTTCCTTTATTGGTCACAGCATTGAAATAGGAGTTGGGAGGCCATGTTGTGGCTGCCCAGGACATTAGTTAGGCCACTTTTGGAATATCATATGCAATTCTGGTTTCCCTCCTTATGGAAGGATGTTGTGAAACTTGAAAGGGTTCAGAAAAAAATTACTATGATGTTGCCAGGGTTGGAGGATTGAGTTTCAGGGAGAGGCTGAATAGGCTGGGGCTGTTTTCCCTGGAGCGTTGGAGGCTGAAGGGTGACCTTCTCGAGATTTATAAAATCATGAGGGGCTTGGATAGGGTAAATAGACAAGGTCTTTTCCCTGGAGTGGGAGAGTCCAGAACTAGACAGCACAGGTTTAGGGTGAGAGGGGAAAAATTTAAAAGGGATGTAAGGGGTAACTTTTTCATGCGGAGGGTAATCCGTATTTTGAATGAGCTGCCAGAGGAAGTGGCAGAGGCTGGTACAATTGCAACATTTAAAAGGCATCTGGATGTGTCTATGATGAGGAAGGGTTTTGAGGGAAATGGGCCAAATGCCGGCAAATGGGACTAGATTAGGTTGGGATATCTGACCAGCATGGACGATTGGACTGAAGGGTCTGTTTCTGTGCTGTACATCTCTATGACTCTATTTGCTACTTTTGCAAATCAATCAAAACATCAAGGTCTAAACAGCACAGATTTAATGAGATTGAGCTAATTGTTCCTGTTTGCTCTGCCCAGACCTCTCATTATTTTGTGAACTTTAGTGAAATCCCCCTCAGCCTCTTCCTCTCCATGGTGTGAAATTCCACATTCTCTAATCAAAACCTGGCAGTTAATTGTCAATCAGCATTAGTGGGTGCATTCTCCACGGCAACATCTCTGCCAATCAGAATTCATTTAGCAACTAATCAATAGTCTCCTTTCAGATGGCAGAATTTACTTTTCACCTTGAATTGGTTGGGATTCTTGCAAAATGTCCCAATAAATGCAGGACAAAAGGATTTGAAAAATGTGTCTTTTCTCAACAATACATCTAAAGGATTATTTGATAAACTATTCTGTAATCCTTATCATTAATGCTAGTCAGTCTACATCATTTGCTTCTCTGCAAGTATTTCTAATGTAAACAGTGTTCGGTTTTCGGGTTTTGCCCAATTCACCAAGAATTTCTGTTTTTCTTAATTCAGCTTACACTGTGGTATCTCTTCCCAATGAAAAGCTGCTGTGTGACATCTTTACAGGATACTAAACCCCTAATGCAATGGTTAGGAGGTTGGTCTTTGAGGTTGTTGTAAACAGCAAGTTCTTACAGTCCTGCGCTAGTAGGCAGGAGGGCCCATACAGTCTCCTCGTTTGCCATCCCATGCTTGTGTCTGGCCTACAACATTATAAGGTGTACGCAAAGCCTAGAGCATCAGTTAATATTCCCCTGCAATTGTGGGTTTGCGTGGTAAGGGGAGAACAGGAAGGCTCAGAAAAGGAGATGGCTGACTCTCTCAATGAGACCAGCTCAACGTCCCAGCCTATCCAGATATTCATTGCATTCCTGACCTTGCTGTCGAGTCTCCCTACTCTCCCTGGACCTTCGCTCCCATTTCCTGTCATGTGACCTCACTACTGGCTCCCCCTGTGGAACTCCAGCACTTTGATTCTGGAGGTTGCTTCTGGTGCCAGCAGTGACCATTACTCCCTGTGGCACTGCTGGTCAGTCAGATTGGCAGGCAGTTTTGTTCAAGGAAAATGCACAAAATGGAGGATAAAAATCCCATATCCAACCATTTGATGCTCTGAGCAGCTTGAAGTGACTCTGGCACAGCCATAACCTGTACGGATATATTCCCCACCAAGTCTTCGGGTTGTCGGACAGAAAACCTTGCTATCCGAAAAATCCTGGTCATTGTCTTTATAATTTGTAGGTTAATTGACTGGCTACTGGTGCTCATGTTTCCCGTCTCCCACCTTAAGTGAATCCATGCTTCTCCATAGCACTGTGGCTTAAACCACACCAGGCCTTGTTCATCTGCCAGCCCTGTCCTTGTTGATCACTATGAGACGCTAATCCAACATCACACTTTTAAAATTTTCACCCCTGTATCATTGAGCAAATCCTCTCTCTCGTACCCTCCTCCAACTGTGTGAACCATCAAAATACCTGCACTCCTACAATTCTGACATTTGTTGCAACACTCACCATTTCACTCACTCTCCCATTGGTAACTGTGCATTCAGCAGGGTTAACCTTAAACATTGGAATTGCCTCCCTAAACCTCTTCATCTCACCATGTCTCTGACCTTTAACATTTAATGAATTGCACTAAGGTCATTGCATCAAACTGATTGTCTGTGAAAAGTCCGTTTCTTTCCGTGTGTCTCACTGCCAGTGCACAACAGGATCAATTGAAGTGTCTGGATGAGAGGATAATCTTTGTCATGAAATATTGTTTGCTATAGTGTGAATCATTAGGTGTCGGAATAATCTGATTGGAAACCAGATTTCTTTTCCACTTAACAGTGGGTGAAAATCCAACAGAAATGATCAAACATTTTACATTTCCATTCACAGAAAATATCTGCTGCTTGCACATCAGCTCCTGATTGGGGTCCCTACTTGGAACAACACAGAGGGGAAAGATACAGGAAGAAGCCTGACTCTACAGAAGACCCAAACTGTGTGCACCTTCTGGTCATTCCTGAGAAGTAACAACGCAAAGGAAAATTCCTGTTCAATTGGTAAACATTGGTCCTGAAATTCCACAGCCATTCTGGAGTACAATCAGTGTCACTTCATTGAGTGCTCCCTTGATCAGTCAGCACCTCAGCCAAGACCCAGGGATAAGATTTGCTGAAGTTTCCTGTGCCCACTGTAAACATGGGCATCAATTTGGGGCAGGATGGGGCTGGTGAGAATTACTGAGCATTCAAGTTCCTGCATCATGAGTGTTCAGTCATGTTCCTCCCTGCGTCCTGGTGATAATACACAGGATTCCAGTCTCTGTACATTGTGGACATTAGCTCCTGCTCTCACAGCCCCCACTTACAGTCTGCACTGCCTGGGTTCCCACCAATTAACTACAGGATGAGGGAAGATTTGATGCAGCGGAATCTGATTCAAAATGATATTAGTCATAGAAGGTGCAGAAAGGGTAAATGCTGAGGATTGCATTAAGAATGGTCATATCAATATCATCATTCTGATTTGGGTGGAAGAATAGTAGCTTGATTAATAAAACCTACCACTGAAATCCTCTTTACAGTCTCTGTGACAATGTCTACCATATCAGTGGAATATGTACCTATTGCTAACATGTAATAAATGACACATTGGTTAAGACAAAGGCCTGTGTTTGTTGGAGGACCAAGTGTTTTCCCTCGACCACACTTGATACAATGAGCCCTGCAAATCCCTGCCAGGAAGGATATGTTGGCAGTGAACCTGCCTTGATGGTTTGATAGTATGAGTAATCTCTAACATGATGAGCAGTGGTGCAGGTTCCGGTGAGCTTTGAAGGTATCTTCAGGTATAACTTTAAGATGATAAACGCATCGCAATGTTTCACAAGACAAAATCAACAGAGTGAGATTCATCTGGTAGAACACATTAAAGTGATTGGGATTGTCTTTAACCCCACATGCAGCTCTGAAGAGAATGGGAAATGTCTACTGGGCAGCACGGTGGTTCAGTGGCTAGCATTGCTGCCTCACGGCGCCAGGGACCCGGGTTCAATTCCTGCCTTGGGCAACTGTCTGTGTGGAGTTTGCACATTTTCCCTGTGTCTGCATGGGTTTCCTCCGGGTGCTCCGGTTTCCTCTCACAGTCCAAAGATGTGCAGGTTAGGAGAATTGGCCTTGCGAAATTGCCAGTAGTGTGAGGTGCATTAGTCAGGGGTGAATGTAGGGGAATAGGTCTGGGTGGGTTTCTCTTTGGAGGGTCAGTGTGGACTTGTTGGGCCGAAGGGCCTGTTTCCACACCGTAGTGAATTTAATCCAATCTAAAAGAAGGGGGACCCATTCATTACACTTGCAAACAAGGTGTGAATCATCTATTTTGACAACATAAGCATGAGAAAATCCTCCTGCACAGCTATACACAGTAGCAGCTTTGTTATACAGCAACATACAAGGTGGCACGGTGGCACAGTGGCACAGTGGTTAGCACTGCTGCCTCACAGCGCCAGAAACACGGGTTCAATTCCCATCTCAGGTGACTGACTGTGAGGAGTTTGCACATTCTCCCCGTGTCTGTGTGGGTTTCCTCCGGGTGCTCCGGTTTCCTCCCACAAGGTGAATTAGCCATGCTAAATTGCCCATAATGTTAGGTAAGGGCCAAATGTAGGAGTATGGGTGGGTTCCGCTTCGGCGTTTCGGTGCGGACTTGTTGGCCCGAAGGGCCTGTTTCCACACTGTAAGTAATCTAATCTAAAAAAAATACAAATCCTTTAAGATAAGGAGACATTGAGATTTTGTATCATTAAATGAAAAGGAAGCTAAATAATCATATCAGGAAGACAAGGCAGCAGTAATAGTACTGTCAGCAAGATGTCATTTCAGAAATGGGCCAAATAGTACATAAAATTGGCACCTTGCCAATAACTGTTCTTAAGATATTGATTTTGCCTCCAAACTAGATACTTAATCAGAAACCGAACAAATACACTTTTATATTCAATGATCTAATGTACCAAGTTGCTCATAAAAGTTGCATCAGATACACTTAATGAAATTCTGCAAGGTTTTAAAAATCACTGTCCAACAAATTAAATTCTTGAAAACACAATATTTATCAGGTGTTCAGCTTCCAGAGAAATCTATGAGTAATTTATTTAGTGATCTCTACATAGTAGTGGAAAAATATGACTATGAAGCCTTGAAATCACCCTTCATTGGAGATAGAATTATTGATGGATTACTGGTAAGTCTTTTTCAGTTTAGTTGTGGTCCAAAGAAAATTTTCAAGAAAGCCATTTAGATGGTGAGAGAAGCAAAAATCTGGAAGCAAAACAGATCAACATAAGACAGGAGGATCAACCTTACCACAAGATGTCAGCAGATTCTCTTCAGCTCCTGTGGTTCAAAAATCCTAAAGACAGTAGAATAACCAGTAGAGATTTGGCCAGACGGCAGATACTAGGCGTGAATGTCAATGCATTGGAGAAAGCAAACTTCACAGGCACAGACAGTATCCTCTTCCTACTTTTCCCTTTGAGCATTTTAGTCCTAAGAACTATATCTGACTTCTTCTTGAATACACTGAATGGATTTTTTTCAATCACTGTCAGTGGCAAAGAATTCCACAGGCTCACCACTCTCTGAGTGAAGAAGTTTCTCTTCATCTAATTCCTAAATGACCTCGTCTGTATTCTCAGATTGTGAGCCCTGGTTCTGGATTTCTTGGTCATTGGGAACATCCTTCCTGAATTTACCCTGTCTAATCCTGTTAGCATTTTATAGGTTTCTATCAGATATCCACTCAGCCTTCTAAACGATGGTGAATATAGTCCTAATCAATCCACTTTCTCTTCATATATCAGTCCTGTCATCCCAGGAATAGTCTAGTTGCAGTCTTTGTTGCAGTCTCTCCATAATTATTCCAGCAATCCATGAATCAGTCTATGAACCCATCCGTCTATGAATACATCTATGAATTCACCTGTCATTGAATCTGACCATCCAATCATGAATCCAACCAACTGTCTACCAAGTCCATCTGCCTGGAAATTTGACCCACTTTCTGAGAATCAATCAGTACATTATTTCATGCACCTATCTGCGAATCCATCCTTAAATCTGTGTTTCCCTCCATGAATCTAGCTGGCGATCCATCCACATCTTTGTGAATCTTTCCATCTGTATATCTGCCCATAAATCCATCACATCATTGTTCTGTCTGTATGTGAATTCATCCATCGATCTGTTCATCTGTGACACTATCCATCCATGAATCTACCCATGAATCCATCCCTCATCCCATACAGTTGTGATGTGGACGGTCAAACTACCAGTTTATCTGACTGGCTTAGCAGAAACCACCCTATCACACAACTGAAACCGGGCTGTTTGAGCCCTTTTTACATATGCAGTTTTGACTTCTGATATCAATTGCTGTTTTACAAGAACTGTAATTCCAAACTTTAGCAGTGAAAAAGCCTTCTCTCCATCTCTATCTCTCCCAAAAGTCTCTTATTCAGAAAAACAAATTGCAGACTTAGTCAGCCATGGTGGACTAATTCTCTGAGCATGCCAAATACCACTGCACTCTTAATTGCCATCCACCTGTATCCCAACTCAGAAAAAGAATTGCAGTAAGATTAACCAAATGAAGATTCCCAATTTGGTTCTTGACCAATTGGACTCTAAGTCATGTGAACTAATACCAATGTAATAACTTTTCATGAAATTCAATTTGCAATTATTTTTCTTTCTCTATCCTTCTTCACTGTATTTGTGTGTGTGAATGAAGTAGCAGAGTTTGTTCCTCCATGTTTTGCATGTTTATTAATAAACCCCATCTTAAAGATTTTGCTTTGGGTTTATTTCCAAGATTGAAACTCAAAAAATAAAGGTACAGTTTGGGCAGCGTGTTGTGGCTTACTTCAAAACTGGACAAAAAGGGAAATCATTACCTCAAACGATACCTGTCTCCAAATCAAGAGGGGAAAAGCAACCATAATTTTAATTCACCCCCATTCCTCCATAACCTTTTGATCTTCAAGTTTTCCATTTATTTAGTGTACACTCACATGCACACAGCATACTTCTCCCGACTGCCTCTTCTGACAGTTCACTCACCCCATTCTCACAAGCTTGGATCCTGCTCTCCTTGGATCATTGGATTGAATCATACCCTCTGACCATCTCCCCATTCAGGGTCCTCCTTGCCAATTTATTCCCAAAGAGTTAATCACTCTGGCAAATCCCTGCTGGGTCACTTAGCACAAAACTGGCCATTCACAAGCAGCCGTGTTGCTTCTTCTGTTCTATATCAGTACCCATTACATTACTGCCCATTTACTCTATGACCTCCTCAAAACTTTCTACAAGTTTGGTCAAACAGACTTTTCCCTTTGACATTCAAGCCAACTATTCATAGCTACTCTATATGTCCTGCTCTTCTTTCTCTACTAAGGATTCCATTATTTATTCTTGCACTGATGCAAATGGATTGATTTATCATTGCTTGAAAGGGGTCAGGAAAGATTTACAAGAATGTTGCCAGGGTTGGAGGGTTTGAGCTGTAGGGAAAGGCTGAATAGGCTGGGGCTGCTTTTCCTGGAGTGTCAAAGGCGGAGGGGTGACCTTCTAGAGGTTTATAAAATTACGAGGGGCATGGATAGGATAAATAGGCAAAGTCTTTTCTCTGGGTTGAGGGAGTTCACGACTAGAGGGCATAGGTTTAGGGTGAGACGGAAAAGATATAAAAGGGACCTAAGGGACAACTTTTCACACGGAGGATGGTGTGGGTATGGAATGAGCTGCTAGAGGTAGTGGTGGAGGTGGATACAGTTATAGCATTTAAAAGGCATCTGGATGGGTATCTGAATAGGAAGGGTTTAGAGGGATACAGGCCAAGTGATGGTAAATGGGATAGATGAGGTTAGGATATCTGGGCATGGATGAGTTGGACTGAAGGGTCTGTTTCCTTGCTGTATATCTCTATGATTCTATGACATGCTATGTTTTAAATATAGGCATTATTTTAGCTTTCTAAAACTGGATCTCTGCCACAACTCCATTTCTGAATGAATTAATAAAAATGAGTAATTCCTTATCCCGAGATTATTTCAAAATATATGGATGCAATTGATCTAGACTGGAATTGGAAGGGGACCTATATCCTGATGGGGACATTTGCTAGTGCTACTCAGGGGGTGTAAGACCCATAAAGGATTTGTTTGGGTGGATAGATGGGTTGGGGGTAGTGGGAGGTTTTGAGCATGCAAAGAGGCACTGAGAAAAGAGATAAGGTGAAGGCTGGTACAGTTGAGAGGAGGAGCAACTCAAATAGTCAAGGCAGGCATGAGCAAGGCAGAGAACAAGGTTAGTCTGATGAATGAGACTACATTTATTTCAAAGCAAGAGGCCTGATAGGTAAAGCTGATGACCTTGGGCATGGTAGGGAACATGGGAATAGGATATCATAGCTATTACAGAGACACAGCTCCGTGAAGGGCAGGACTGGCAGCTTAATGTTCCAGGGTATAGATGCTGTAGGAAGGATAGAAAGGAGGACAAGAAAGGAAGGGAAGTGGTGTTGTAGTTCAGGCTAAAATTACAGGTGTACCTAGGGAGAGTATTCCTGGGAGTAATGAGGTCAAAGCCAAGTGGTCCTGATGGAACTCAAACTTTCAGTGACTAGATTATTGCTAAGCAAGAGAACTGCTTGATAGCATTGTTGATGATACCTTCCGGCACTTTATTGATAATTGAGAAAAGACTGATAAGGTTTTAATTGGCCATTTTCAATTTGTTCTGCTATTTGTGTGGGACATTTCTGGGCACTTTTCCATGTTGGCAGACACGTGCGAGTGTTGCATTTGTACTGGAACAGCATGGCCGGGCTATTGCAAATTCTTGACTATGTCTTCAGTAATATTACTAAATTCTTTTCAAAACCCATAGCCTTTGCCCTATCCAATGCCTTAATGCATTTCTTGGTATATCATGTGGAGTGAACTGAATTGGCTGAAGTACAGCATCTGTGAGATCTGTGGAGGAGGCCAAGATAGATCATCCACTCGATATATCAGGCTGATGGTTTGGCAAATGCCTTAATCTTGTCTTCTGCATTGATGTGTTGGGCTCCACCCATCATTAAGGATGGGGCTATTTATGAAATCTCTTCCTCCAGTGAATTGTTTATTTGGCCATCACCATTCAGGATTGTTTTGGTAGGCTGGCAGCGCTTAGATCTGAGCCTTTTTATCACATAGTCTGTTATTATACATAACGTGTTGTTAGCCACTAACAGTCTCCATTACCAGCTATTCATCCTCCTAGCCTGACTGTTATACACTCCCTCACCTGTCCAACTATCCTTTTCTGTCTTTGGCCTCTATGCGCACCTATTGTTTACTCCTTACTGCCTCGTCCAACATTTTCCTAGTTGTCATCAGTTCTGAGGAAGAGTCACTGGATCCAAAACGTTAACTCTGATTTCTCTCAATAGGTGCTGCAAGATCTGCTGAGCTTTTGCAGCAATTTATGTTTTTGTATCGATCTGATTCATTGGTTATGGAATTCCTTAACTCTGTCTATCAATTGCTGCTGATGCTGTTTAGCAAACAAGTAGTCTTCTTTTGTAGCTTCACCAGGTTGATGACTTGGTTTTGGCTCCTGTCATGTCCAACTGCACTCTTCATTGAACTAGGATTAATTGATGGAATTGGCTGAGGCAGGGTAATGTTGGACCATGAGTTTGCAGGTTGTGTTGAAATGCAACTCTGCAAATATAGCTCACAACACCTCATAGATGGCCAGTCTTGTGTTGCTAGATCCATTCAAAATATATCCAATTAACATGATTGTAATGGCACACAACATGATGCAACGTATCCTCAATGTGAAGATGGGACTTTGTCTCCTCATGGACTGTGGGATGGTCACTCTTAATGATACTGTCGTGGTCAAGGATACCTGTAGCAGGCAGTTTGGTGTGGATGGATTGAGTATGTTTTTCACTCTTATTGACTTCATTGGAACATTTGCAGACCCTATCTAGCAGCTATATATTTTAGCCCTTGGCCACCCTTAGTGCTTACTCAAGGTAATGTTCAATGTGTATAAGTATTGATTCATCAGCTGGGGGGCAGTGAGTCAAGGGAGGGTGTGGTATGTGATAATCAGCTGGAGTTGTCCATGCGCATGTCTAAAGTGATTTCGTTTTACTTCATTGCATTCGGCATCAATGTTGATATCTCCCAAGGCAACTGCCTTCTAACTGTATGTCCCTGCTTTCATGACAGTTGGTTGGTCCAGCTGCTGGAACAGGTCATACCAGAGATGGTGATGACATTGTTTGGGATATTTTGTGCAATGCATGATGCCATGAGTATGACTATCAGTTTGACCAGTCTCTGAGACAGCTCTCCCAATTTTAACAATAGCCTCAGAAGTAAATAAGGAAGACTTCATAGAATTGACAAGGCTGAGACTGCCATTGTCATTTCTGGTGCCTTAGCCCATCTAGCTTCACTTCTTATTTGAGACTTTCTACCAATTGATACGAGTGAGTGATTTGCTAAACTATTTTGAGGGCAGTTACGAGTCAAGTACATTGTTGCATTTACACATTGGCCAGACCAGATAAGGGTGATATTTTTCTATCCTTAAAGGGCATTAGTAGTGGTTTCATGTCATCATTAGTGACTTTCAATTTTATATTTAAATGAAAACTCAGATTTCAGCATCTGTCAAGAAGGAATTTGAACCCTAGCCCCCAGAATATTACCTGGCCCCTGGTTCCACGACCTCAGTAACAATGTCACAAGTCCATTTCTTTCCCCAAGTTGTTGTTGCAATCTTGGGACAGTAGGAAGATGATCTATCTAAGGGCAATTGTATCTGCAAGAGCAAATTACAAGAGTCCATGAGGAAAATTAACAAATAAACATCTACCTGGATGCTTCAAGGAATGAACAAGAATACAAATCAGATCAGATTTGGTCCAAGGTGTTACTTGCATTGATCTACTTCTGCTATTAGGTAGATCCCAGGACTTCAATGCATGTTCACAATGGAATAGTAGCAACCAGTCTCTGATAGTGGCAATAGACATAAGAGATACTAAAGGTAAGGACAGAGGGTGAGAACAGGAACTGGATTTTCAGGTTGAGCAGATAGGGACTGAGATTGAAAGCATGAGTAAGGTTATGAGTAAAGGTGGGAGATGAGCCTGGCAGCCAGGCAGAAGCCAGGCTGGGAGCAAGACTGAGGCAAGACAGGAGGCAGATCGAGTGTGAGAAGAAGCTAAAGTCCCCACTATTGGCAAAAGACATGAGGGATTTTAACAAGGTTTTAGTGAGCTTGCCATCCGGGCCAGTGTTGTTTGATACTGTCCCTCATTCCCAGCCTCCCATTCAGTAAATAACCTGTTTCTTCCCAATCTTTCCACTTGCCAACCAATTTTATATCCACCTCAATAAACTAAATCTATTCCCACATTCTTTAATTTTACGCACTAATCCCTTAATGAGACTTTGTTAAAAGACTTCAGAAATTCCCAATAAACCACCTCCACTGGCTCCCTTTCGGTAACCTCATTATTTACATCCTCAAAACATTCCAGTAAATTTGTCAAGCTTGACTTCCCTTTCATAAATCTATGCTGACTGTCTCCAATCCTGATAATGGTTCCCAAATGCTCAGCTATTCAGGCTATGGAGGATCAATTTACTGTGTAATCCCACGTATCTGAGGACCCAAATAGAAAAGTACAGCACAGAAGATTTCCCTCCCTGCTGATCCAGAATCTATATTTAACACCACATTTTGCAGAACAGTTCCAAAGGTTCCCCATTTTCCATAAGGACGAAAAAAAATGTTCAAATCTGTGGCCTTTGAAACAGTGACCTCCAATCCTCATCTCATTTTTAAATGGACTAACTCCTGAACATAACTTTCCTTTCAAATACAGTTTTTCCATGGATTATTCCACAAGTGTTCTCATCACTATCCTTTTTAAGAGCTTTAACAGATCATAATTTCATTTTCCTCTGCAACAGCACAGTGAAAATATTTAATGATAATAAAAGTACTGGCGATGTTTAAGTAAAAAAAAATGACCACTTTCACCTTAAGATTACCTCATCTGTTTTGACTATGCTTTTATACTACATTATATTCGTGATTTTATCATTCCAAATGCCACTTTCTCATTCCTTTATTTTCCTTCTGTTGCTTTTGCTTTAGTCAATTTATTCTTGAAAGCTCAAATCTAAATGTATTTTCTTCAGTCAGACTATATCACCTTGCTCTCTGTTCAACTGGTTTTAAAACATTCTCCACGGTTATCTCACTATTCAAACTGTTTCTTTTAAATGTTGTCACTAAAATAAACATCCCGGTGATTTTATCTTTCAGACTCCATTTTTTTGATCTGAACCTAATCTGGTCATTACTACCATGTGCTAAGAGTTGAACCTTCAACCTTCAAGTCATTCACTTTTCTGTTTAACCACCTAGAACCAAAACTGGAAACGTTCCTGGTCAGACATGCAAACTACTGATTAACAACTAGTCCAGGATGCGCCCCAAAACCTTTTCTCATTTTTCGTCTATACAATTAGCGTGTGCATTATCACGATTCTGTTCCTACTTCAAACATCTCTGAATATTGGAACATAGAACATCGAAAAATACAGTGCAGTACAGGTCCTTAAACATCCTCAATTATAGCGTATTTCATTATAGTACCTAGTTCCAACACATCAAAACTGGCTGCACACCCAACTGAACTGGTCAAACAAGCTAACAACTTTCTTCTTTCAGATACAAAACCACCTTTCCGTGATGACCCAGCAGAATTTATCAGAATGCAGACAAGCTTAAGGCTGTTGTCTCAAAGTCAATTCCAACTTCTCCTGCTCAATGTCTAAGCCTATAAAGTTTCCCAAAACCTGACCTCCAATGTTAAAATTGACTTTAAACATAGCTATAATAATTGCTCAAATACCACAGAATCACTCATAGAAAATTATTGGCATTTATTGACATGAAACATATCTGAAAGTTTAACTGTGGCACTGATAGAACATTGCTAGATCTAATTCAGTAAGACAAATTTAAAATCAATCCATAAATGCATTTGTACGATTTCCACAGCTTCCATTTTATACTTCCCACCTCTTTTGTTGATTTCAAAACTCAGCTTGGTCTGGGGTCAGGCTGACAGCCGCTGCAATTCCTTCTTTGCCTGCGATGAGGTAGATTAGTTTAACCGGTCCTCTCCTGTTCCTCTAAAATGCCCTATCTTTCCACAATAATGGCATCCTGCCTGTGGAGACCTTCGTCTCTGCCCCTGTCGCTCAAACTCTCTATCAAATGCTCCTCCATGTCTCTCCCTACTCCCTTTCTTCTCTGCCCTACATGCTATCACTCGCTGCTCCAGTTGCTCACTTTTGGCTGCATTCTTCCCCTAATTACCTCATCAACCGCAGCTACCATCATTTACGCGTTCTGCTCCTGTCACTCGCCCTTTCTCTCTTTACAAACACTTTCTGTGCCCCTCCTAACAATGCGTGATGACAAAATGTTCAAGAACAAACCTTTCAGCTCAGTGAGTAAACTTAGAACCTGAGCTACATATCTTCTCAAAAACTGCAAATACACTTCTTTTCTGAAAGATAGTCCTAATTTACTAAACTAGGCAAGATTCACCTGTGATCTGTTGTTGAATCTCAGAAGAGATTAGTGTCTGGTATTTGTACTGTAACCCATACCCATTATCCATTCACAAATTAATTACAGACCCATAAGCTCCTCCTTCAACAGGGGTAGGGTCATCTTCCAGTTTTTTGAAATCTTGTACTAAATTCATATCCAGTACTTAATAGTGAACAAGGGGAATAAGTCCCTTACTCTTAACCACAACTAAAATTTAGTGAATGAAAAAGCTAAAGTTAATCATAGCTGTCTTTGTACAGCCTACTAGGTATGTGTCCAGATGCTTAATAACGAAGACCTGTTCAAAGTATTAAAAAGGTTTTAGCCACCATCAGATCTGCATAATTGAAAAAATGAAGAGAAAGTGCTTGACTTGAAGTCTGTAGGAATATAAATGCAACATTTTAGTACATAGTGTTATATTACCAATACGGAAAAATCTATCTGATTTCTTATCTCATCTTTCCTAGAACCGTCATAACCAGGTTTGGAATTGTGGAATTAAAATTAGGTGTTTGACCACAGTTGTATTAGGAATTGGCACAAAATCTGTGTGACCAGGACTGAATCCCTCCTGTTAGTGAATAGCTGTGAAAAGTACTATAAAACAACCAGAAATTTAAATCCAGACTTTGCAATACAGAAACATAATATTACTCTATCATCCAAGCATCCTTAAGACTTAAAATTTATTCCTCTTCAGAAAATCCCATTTCCCTCTAGGACTAAATCTCGAATCAACCTTGTGCAAATAAACCATTTAGCAAAATTGACACCATAATGATGTCATTCACTGTAGAGTGCGAAGCTTGAATAGATAGAGGTTTCAACACCCATTCCACGCAATAAGCTCAGCTCAGAATCTAAGCAAAACCGATGGCAGAATATTGGCATCTCAAAATCATTGATTACTGAGGCTAAAGCAGAAGCACGATGGATCATGTAAAAAATGCTTGCCTGCAGGTCTTAGAAAAGACAGACATAGAGACCTACTAAACTTCCCCCACAAAACTAAATATTAAATTGAGAGAAAAAAATGCTGTTTGATTATTTTGATAAACTGCGAACAACTCCGGATGGTGCAAATGTCTTGTTAACACAAACAAAAGATACATCATTCCAGTCACTTTATGTGAATAGCCTGATAATTATTTACAATGTGGCGAGAAAATACAAAAAATAACAAAACGCATTGAAGTAGAAGACTATCTGGAGAGGGAGGGAGGAAAGAACAGCAGAAGGTTTCACTTTCCGTAACACAATGCTTTCAACAGACGAGCGCTCCAGTATCCCCATATAAGTTTCCTTTTTTCCCTAGTAAATAGTATATTTAAATTAGACATTAAACCAGCCCACATATACATACTGGGTTTTTATCATAGATTAATCTGTTCTGAAAATCCTATCAAATTCTCAACCAAGACCGTTATTTCCTCTCATATGTTCCGACCTCCCCACTAGTGAGGGGAACACACACTCACCTAATCTCCTCGTTTTCCATCGGTACTTTCCAAAGGGGACAAATCATTACGTTCTTCCATTTTCCTTTCTTCTAAGAAATATTGCAATGTCCTTAGATTCCCATATCCTTAAACACCAATTTACCAATTCATGCTTGTCTTACTTTAATGCCTGTAACTAACTTGTAAGCATATTTATATATTTACGTCCATTTATCCAGTATTCAATTTTCAAAATGTAAAATGCATACAGTTACCAATTTTGAAGACCATTGTGATCACTCAGTTTTAGTTCCCCATTTTAGATCCAAAATTAGTTTTCTTAAGTACTGCTGGTCAATCATTACTCAATTAAAATACTTTAGGTCTTAAAATAATCAGAGATGTCTTACAACAATTTGTCAATTCCAGTTTAAAAACTTCTAACGCATGCACAATGGTCGAATCCAAGGTCACAGATAATAACCATGGAAGTTTTTGTTTTTACAACTACCCACTGTTGAACTGAAACTTCAACTGACCTTCACATATTTTGTATGTAAAAAGATGAAAGAAAAAGACAGTTAGACACTCAGTTTAATCATGTTAAGTTTTCATAAAACTCACATTTAAAACAATCCTGGAACTCAAGCTTCAGTGAATAAAACTTACTCATTCAATCATCAACAAATGTGCATTCAAACCAAACCATAAGGTGTTAATTGTTTTGCTAGCTGTACACACACTCTCCCTCTCTTTCCACAGTCTTTTGTGAGTATCCTTACCCCTAACCCTTATTTCTCGCAATCCTTCTATCCGTCCTTCTCTCTGTACTGGGGCGGTAAGCCCTTCCATCACCCCCTTTCTAAAGTATGCTACTGCTAAGGGGGAGCTGTCAGGTCTTTTACCCGTCCCGATTTCCCATAAAATCCAAGCCCTTTTTAGGTATTCATGTATGTCCTCCTCATCTTTCATTTTAAGACTCCCCAATATATCAAATGAGAAAGTGGTGGGTAAACCTTCCCTTATGGATTCCTTTTTCCTGGTTTGAAATTGGTCAAATGGGGCAATCTCGTTTTTTCCCCTCTCTATGGTCATAATACGAGCAGAGGCTTCGTTAGCTCTTTGGGGAAGCCTATTGATTAAGCAATTCAGGTACTCCCGTGACTCTTTTCCTACAATCAAAGTTGTTGGCAATACTTTTGAAATGCATTCCCTTGTATCTGAGCTCCTCTCGTTGTAAATCCCTTCTGCCGATTGCTCCAGCTTCTCACATTCCATGGGAGGGGGACCAGTGTAAGGAGGTTGCATGGGCCCCATATTGTTATTAATCTATGTCGTTGCGACTGCGGGGGAGCTAAAAGGGATGAGTGGGTACAAAGGAGGCTGCATCGGGACCCACTCTAGGTTATTTTCTGGGACTCTGCCCTGTCTATCCCCAGCTAACTCTGCAGTCTCAATAGTGGGCAGCGTTAGTAAGTGGCTCTGGAATCGTGCCTATAATTCCCGAAGATAGACGTCCTCATCATCTATTTTCGTTGACAATTTGATTTTACTAAAAACATTTTCCTTTGCTTCCTCTTTTCTCTCTGTCAAATTATCTTGAATTTTTGATTGAAATTCGTCAAAATCAGCAGCTGTAAAAAACAGTTGGTCATCTGCGGGGAACCAGTTTCTGCTCCTCCACAGCTTAAGATTCTTATCTAAATTTTCTAATTTTCTCTGAGCTTCTTTAATTGTATTATTTTCTACAATTAGATTCATAATGTCTTCCAGAACTTTCCCTGTCTGTGTTTGTGGGACTATTGCTACAGGGACTGGGTTGAACTCTTTATTTACTAACCCCTTGGGGATATGCACGGACTCTACCAAACAGTTTAAATCACACTGCGGAATAAAAGTAACCACAAGATGGGTCTTCCATTCTGGTAACTCATTCTTGTCCGTGCCTATCTCTTCAGTAGGGGGTTTGCCCAAAACAATCACTTGTCGTGCTAAAATATTAGTAGACTCTCTGAGACCCTCTAAAATATTTGTCATTAACACAACATTCTGAAAGGTCTCCTTAATCTTTTTCAGAATAAGTTCTTTTTGATTTAACGCCTGTCCTAAGACTAGGTCTAAAGTTTCTTTCTGTAGAGCTACACAGTCCAATAGCAGTCGACCCGCTAGGGTCGTATTCCCACCTAGACTGAGTCGCCACCAGGGAACTCCAGGACATTCTGTCCTGAGGTGGCGCAATTTCGGTGGTCCAAAATTTAATTCCTCCATCTTGTTTTTCCCTTTTCTGATTCTATGCTTGCCCCCCCTTTGTTTCTGTTTCTATCTTTCTTTGACACTTTCTCCTTTTTTTTACACACTGTAAGCTGTTGTCAAAAATAAATTTTTCTGCTGTCCACCTTATACTACTTTCATTTAAACATAAAATTTTCTCTCAAAAAATGGGGTTTAACCTTATCAGTTACCAACTAATCTTTTCTCCTTTCTCAATATCTATTAAAATTCTATCCTGAAAGAAAATCACGTTAAGCATTCATGAAATAACAATCAAAAATATCACATAGAATTAAATGACAGACTACAAGTCTTAGACATAAAAAATTAACAAACAGATGAATTCAAGCCAGAGCACAAAGTGTTAAACTGCTTGTTAGCTGAGAAGCCTTCTGCTCACAGACAGACACACTGATAAAGCTTGCAGCAGTAAAATTCTCTCTCTCTTTTTGAGATATGACACACAGTTTCTTAATTCCACAGACCCATACAAATTTTCACACAAACAGAGATTTTTTTTTACAGAGATTTTTATACAAAAAGATTCTTACACACACACAAATTCTCACACACACACACAGAGACTACCTTTCTCTCGCAATCAGTTTTACACACACAGAGATTCTTATACACACTTAGATCTTCACAAACACAGAAACTCTCTTACTCTCACAGATTTTTACAAACTTAAAAATACTTAAACACAGAGATTTTACATACCCAGAGACTCTCTCTCTCTTATAACGAATAGATTTTTTACTCATACATACACATAGTCATTTATATTAGCAGCTTCCGTTCGTTCTTCCTATTCTGGCCGGCCCCTTTATCACATACTTACATAAACATACAAATTCAGATATCCACTTCAATCATCTGACTCTTTTCCCTATTGGGATCCGCTTTCAAAACAGTACGTCTTTAAGAACCTGACCTCCACGTGGCAGACCTCTGCTCTTAATAACCAGTCTAAGGTAGACGTCTGAGCGGAAAAAATCCCTACAAGGAAACGGTTCAGACTAATTCCTACTGCAAGTCTCCTCACTCCCAAGAATTTTTAGTGTACACTAGCGCGTCGGGGTTAGCCAAACCCCTCACTTGGAAGAATTTTAAACTGGCGGAGACAAATTCTACGACACTTACCCTCCTCACTTCTAGGACTTTCACATTTGCACGGCGGAGATAGCTAATCCCCTCACCTAGAAGAATTTTAACGGCGGAGACTCCTCACTTCTAAGAAATTTCAGTGTACACTAGCGCGTTGGAGTTAACCAAACCCCTCACTTAGAAGAATTTTAAAAACGGAGACTCCTCACTTCTAGGAATTTTTAAAGTCTGTGCCACGGGGTCTGCGGTTCCCCTCACCTAGAAGAATTTTAAAGGCGGAGACTCCTCACTTCTAAGAATTTTCAGTGCACACTAGTGCGTCGGGGTTAACCAAACCCCTCACTTAGAAGAATTTTAAAGACGGAGACTCCTCACTTCTAGGAATTTTTAAAGTCTGTGCCACGGGGTCCGCAGTTCCCCTCACCTAGAAGAATTTTAACATCGGAGAGAAATTAACATTAGAAGATTTAAAATGACTTACCAGCTAAGATTCTGTACCTTTGTGTCCTAATCAATTCAATTTCAAGTTGGTGAGGATTAAAAAGCAGACAAATGTCTAACTCAAAAGTTAACTACTGGAAGCTTTTGATGTAACAGGCGCTTCCTCACCTTCAAGTTTCGGCCGAAAAGTTTGTCTGCTTCCCAATCTGCCAACCTGTGGTCTCCTCGTCCACTTACAGGGTCACCATATGTTGGGACGAAATAACGTCCAAGCGTGTTCTTTTAAGGAGAGACCACACTTATCCAATTATTTGATATAATTGGAGGTACATTTATTTAGCTGCAGAAACTTAGCTGTTACAGCGAAGCACAAAAGATCGAATGGTTCGCTGGAGAAAATGTACAAGTTCTGAAAATCTATCGATAAGCTCCGTTAGTTATACTATTTTCTAATCTCAATTCATGCAACGTGATCTTTCACAAACAAAAGCCTTCTTCAAAATGGTATAATTTGCAAACAAAGGTTCTATGTATTCTAGAAACATTTTTACAAAGGCTTTACATATATTTGAGACATTCTGTATCATAGACACAAAGAATTACTATATGTTCGAAACATTTTCCTAGTCTTATTATCACATAGTTTACCTTAATCTAATCGCTTAGTTTAGATGTTCTCTCATTTGAACATCAGCTTTGTTATTTGTTATGGCAATAATCCCAGAATTAAAAATTACTTTGGTCATCATTTTAAACTAAAGGTTCACAGCGCCCCCAATGTCCTAAGAAGTAACTAAATCTCTATCCTACCTAACACACTGCTTAAACAACTCAACAAGAATTCAGACTGCTGCTAGTCACAATGAGTCACTTTCCCTTCATGTCTGAGTAGAGAATTATCTGCAAGGATTTATTAAACCAAATTCCAGCAAAACATCTTCAGTACAAAGTATGCATGGAGGAGCAAAGTGAAGAATGATAAAATACTAATTAACCAAGTATTTCTGAAAATCTAGAGCACGGTGGCACAGTGGTTAGCACTACTGCCTCACAGCGCCTGAGACCCGGGTTCAATTCCCGACTCGGGCGACAGACTGTGTGGAGTTTGCACGTTCTCCCCGTGTCTGCGTGGGTTTCCTCCGGGTGCTCCAGTTTCCTCCCACAGTCCAAAGATGTGCGGGTCAGGTGAATTGGCCATGCTAAATTGCCCGTAGTGTTGGGTAAATGTAGGGGCATGGGTGGGTTGCGCTTCGGCGGGTCGGTGTGGACTTGTTGGGCCGAAGGGCCTGTTTCCACACTGTAAGTCTAATCTAATCTATGACTTTACGGAAGACTATGGGTTTAAATTTGATATGTTTTCAAGTAAAGCCTCAGATTTTAAATGGAGGTACTGTATTTATTGTACCTCCAATAATGAATAGTTCATTTAGATAGCATCAATAAAATCTTCAGTAGAGAATTGGCTGGTTGGTTAAAAAGAGAAGACATTCAAAACTGCATCATTTTACTGCCAAGAGCAATTAGGGAGCATGGTATATAACAGAATTTTAAGAGCACTTGTGATAGCTGAATCACTCTTGCCTAAAAACATAATTGTGACTCTTTGATGATTTTTGACAGATAATATATTAGCAATGTGACAGAAAATATTAAGGAAAACAATTGGCTCTCCCATCATTTCAATTAATTCAGTAAAAATGTAATTGCTGCATCATTGCTTCAATCCAAAGCAATGGATATCACACTAAATTAAAAAAAATAGTTAACTGATTGACACAATCTATCATCTGAATCTGAGAAAATTATTAAAGATCCATATTATTTGTTGTTAGTGTTTCAGTCAATTTATGACATGGGCTGAAATTGTAGTTGGCTTGCTGCTGTAGTCTCTTCCTCTACCACCATGAGACCATCGCTCCTTCCCCATTAGCTGCATGTAATACAGCAAGGCATGATCCCTGGAAGATAGTTCCTCATGTATTGCTTTGAAACTGCTCCTTGGGGCTGTTTAAATAAAAAAACAAATCTTTTATGGCATGTGAGTGTCACTGGCAAGACCAATATTTATTGTTCATTTCCAATTGTCCTTGAGAAAGTAGTGGTGATCTGACTTCTTGAACTGCTGCAATCCCTGTAATGTAAATATAGCCACAGGGTGATAAGAAATGATTTGTGATTTTAACCTGGCCGTGGTGAAGAAATGGTGATATAGGTTAAAGTCAGAAGTGGTATGGATTTGGAGGGAACTTGCTGGTGAGGGTGTTCAAATGGGATTGTCCTTGTTCATCTAGGTGATGGATGTTGCTGGTAGACATGTGTGTTTGGAAGATGTCATTGCGGGATCAGTTTTGAGTTGCTGCAATGCAAGTTGTAGTTGATACACTTCTCACTCTACTCCTGTGCATTGATGGTGGAAGGAATTAATATTTAAGCTGGGAGATGGTGCACCAATCAAGTGACTTGCTTTGACCTGGATAGTATTGAGTTGCTTGAATGATATCAAAGTTCATCCAGACAAGTAGGGAGTATTTCATTACTTGTGCCTTGTAGATAGTGGACAGGATATGTGGAATTATTTACCACAGAATTCTCAACCCCTGCCCTGCTCTTGTAGCAATGGTATTTTAATTGCTGGTCCACTTAAATTTCTAGGTGTTGAAGGCTGGGTTTCAGTGATGATGATGTCATTGGATACTACGGGGAGTAGGTTAAACTTTCTCTTGCTGGAGACTTCCATTGTATGGTACTGGAGTGTCAATAATGTTACCTAGCCACATACTAGGCCTAGTTTAAATATCTTCGAGGAGAAAGTGAGGTCTGCAGATGCTGGAGATCAGAGCTGAAAATGTGTTGCTGGAAAAGTGCAGCAGGTCAGGCAGCATCCAAGGAACAGGAAATTTGACGTTTCCTGATGAAGGGCTTATGCCCGAAACGTCGAATTTCCTGTTCCTTGGATGCTGCCTGACCTGCTGCGCTTTTCCAGCAACACATTTTCAGCTAGTTTAAATATGTTCAGATCTTGCATATGGACATGATCTGCTTCAATACCTGAAGAGTCATGAATGGTATTGATATAACACAATTATCAACGAACATCCCATTTAAGATTTTGTGATGAAGACAAACTGATTGATGAAGTAATTGAAGGTGGTTGGACATGCTGATCTCATAGAGTGATAGCTTGGTGTTAAGATACTTAGACCCCAACAACCATCCTTCTTTGTGTTATGTTTAACTCCAACCAATGGATAGCTCCCCCTAATTTACAGTTTCTTTCAATTTTGCTAGGGTTTCTTGATTCAGTCAATTTCTCCTTTGATGTCAAGAACATGTACCCTTTCTTCACCTTTGAAATACAGTCCTTTTGTACCTCGTTGGGCCAAGTCTGTAATGAGGTCTGGAGTTGAGTGGTCCCGGTGAACCCAAACTATGTATCAGTGAGCAGCTACAGGCTGAGTAAATAACACTTCTTTCACTTTACTGATGATTAAGATGAAACTAATAGGAAGGTAATTGACCAGATTGAAATTTTCCTGATTTTTCACATTTGGTCAATTTTCCACATTGATGGATAGTTGGCAGTTTTCCAACTGCACTGGAACTACTTATCTCAGGCTAGTTCAGGAACAAGTCTTCTGGACTACAGTGGGGTGTTGCCAGGGCTTATTGTTTTTGTTGCATTCATTGCCTTCAGTCATTTCTTGATTGCTAAGGATCTTGATGGCTAAGGATTGCCATTACTATGCTAGAACCATCTGCAGGCCAAAGCTGAGGTTACTCATCCACACAGTACTTCTGACTAAAGTTGGTTACAAATTGTTTTGCCTTGTCTTTTTCACTAACGTTCTGGCCTCCTCCATCATTGTGGGTGTGAATGCTAGTGAACCATCGTACTTTGGTTGCGTACGTAATTGGCCACCAATGTTCACCGCCAGCTGTAGCAGGACACAAGAACTTTAGTCTGAGCTGGGAAGTAGTAGAAATGCTCCTGAGTGTCTTCCAGAAGGAAACCTTGTAGAAATCTCCTCTTTTCTGACATCAGAACAGGGTTTTTAGTACCATCTTCAATCCTATTAACATGATCTTTCATTAAAATTTTCATATTTCAATTTATAAGCTGTGAGCATTCTGATTATGTGTTATGAGAACACACAGCATAAAGTGTGTGATATTTGGAGTGTGATTCTCATGTCTTATGTCTGGGATATTGACATACAGTAATACATCACAGATGAATCTCCAATGATGGTGCACATGCTAAGTCAAACTTGTACCTCTTTTTGCCAGCAAATTATATCACGAGGAAATATCCAGTTATGCATTCATTGTAGCAAAAAAAAATGCATTCACTTTGAGATTCTTGAAATTAATGTTGGTTCCAAGTAAAGTCAGTCGGTAAATCAAACAATTAGCCTTGTTTCCTGAATAGGTCAATTATGAAATTGCTTTTATCAGGCTTGATTTTTTACCCAAGATCTGTGATAGAGTGGCCAAAAAATTGATGGAGACTTTCCATCACAATCTCGCTCCAGCAGGCTTGGTAGCAAGTAGAAATCCTACAGGAATCCTATTACTGTTGTAATCTTATCTCAAAAAGAAAATCACTTGATTGTGTCTGCTGTATTTTTGTTCTTGGATATAAGAAGAGTAGACAGACATTTTATTATTGAATTAAGAAAGAGAACAGGGAGACAAAGTCCATAGATCTTGCATGCACCAGCTCTTTAAACAAGTATCATTACCTAGTGCCAATCTGCTGCTGTACACCCATACCCTTATACATTGTTTTATTCCAAATAATCATCTAATCTCTTAACTGAATCCCACCCACTTCCAGGCAGTACATTCCAAACCTTCAATACTCAATGAGTGAAGAAAGCTTTTCCTGAATTCACCTTTGCTTCTTTTGCAATCACTTTAAATCGATGTGCTTCTGATCTTGTTCCTTTTATGAATGGAAACAATTGTCCCTGATCTCCTCTTAGCTTTCTTTTCCCTTCGGAGAATAATCCAAACTTCTTCAATCTATCCTTATAACCGAAGTCACTCATCCTTGGAGCCATTCTTGTCAACTATTTCTGTGTTATCTCTAATGTGTTTTTCACTTCCTTCCTATAATATGTCACCCAAAATTGTAATAAATAATGTAAATCTTCCTGTTTACATACTTTGGTTGGAGATGTGGATGATATGGAAATATGTAGAATAAATAATGTCATAGAAGACAATTTTAAATGTCAATGTCAGACAGACGTTGCTGGAGAAACTCACAAGGTTTGGCGGCATCTGTAGACGGAAAGCAGAGTTAATATTTCAGGACCACTGAAGATGGGTCATTGCCTCAATAGAAGTTTTCAAAACATCAATGAACTGTAGATGGTGAAAATCTGAAACACAAGCAGAAACGGAAATTGCTGGAGAAACTCAGCAGGTCTGGCAGAATCTTTGGAGACAACACAGAGTTAACATTTCAGGTAGGCTGAAGAAAGCTTGTTGGAGCTGAAATGTTAACTCTGTGTTGCCTCTACAGTTGCTGCCAGTCCTGCTGACTTCCTCCAGCAATTTCGGTTTCTGTTTTTGTTTCAGTTTTCCAGCATTTGCAGTTCATTGTTGCTTCAAAAAAATTCATTGAGACAGATTTGAATGAAAACCAATCAGTTGTGACCATTTTTGCACAATTAGCTTAGATCAAGTGTGACAGAGGAGAGATTACTGTCTAAAATGCTCCATTTGAATAATTAAAAGGGAATGCAGATAAGCTATTCTTATACCATGAGAGATAGATGCTTAATCCAAAATATTGTGTTAGCTTTCTCAACAATAAAGTAAACAGCTAGCAGACTACAGCAATGACTTGTATTCACATACAAACAGTTAATTCGGCTGTTTAATTCTTAAGTCTTAAAATGACTCAATATAGTGTCAGTCCGTGCTCTACTTATTGAATAACTCTCCATAAATGGAAAAATAATTACTTTGAAGAATGAGTTGAGGCAGAATTCTGTCATTGTGTTAAATGATCTAAGAGAGCTATTTGCATCTTTATTCTTTCTTTCACGATTTTGAGAACTCCCAATATACTTTATAATTGGTAAAACATATTTAAAGGATATCTAATGTTGTATTTTATGTTCAGCAAGGTCCCACAAATAACAATGAGATAGAGATCAGTGATATTTATTGGGTTAGTAGAGATTCTGTGAAGTCCCTTTTGTTCATAATGAGCTCCCCAACATTGCTCCGAGGATCATGGTGCAATGGTGAGAGAAGTAGTTCATGACATATAAATGACAGAAAGCCTGAGTCCAAAACCCACCGTAGCAATTTCCAGTACAGGGTGGAAACAAATGGTCAGCAACCTCTCCGCAGGAGACAAGAGGAGAAAAATGTCATTGTTTCGCTGCCAAATTATAAATGTATTTTCAAGTAGAATGTAGTCCTTAATTGCTTAGAATGACCTGTGCAGAATGGACACTTGCAGGAGTTTGTGGAGTGAGTCAGGCACCAGCTTTTTGCTACTTCACTATAACAAAACTTTACATCTCTAAAAAAGCAAGTGGAAAATTGGGAGAAAAATACAAAACCAATTTGAACAAATGTTAGCGTGATTAAGAGCTTTAAGGATGTTAAATTATTCAATTTTCTTGGACAAACCAACTTTGTTTAGGAATTAATTAATTTGGAATTGGTTGGGAAACCAAAATTACCTAGACAAGTTTGTCGCCTTGAGATTTTATTGAGCTCGATTATGTACAGCAGTGTTTTCTGGCACATATGCTGTCAGTCTGGCAATTTCACAGTGAACTGCCTTTTACTTTGTGCCGCAAGAGGCTAGCTAGACCTTTAGCAAATTCTGTCAAGATGTACTACTATTTCACAAATGTCTTACTTAAAATGCCTTAGGCAATAGCTTTCAAAGTTCTTGAACAAAACTAGAATGTTTCATGAGAATAGTTTCCAACATTGGAAATAAGGATTGCTTTGTTCAATGCTTTGATTTGAATCTAGAATATGGACTTATGTAACATCCAGGAAGTTTGGGTTAAAGGTGGAAAGTTCATTTAAGTACATCATTATTGTAGAACCACATTTGTTTTGTTGGCAATCGTATTTCTAGCCATATCAGGCAATTAACTACATTGCTACACATGCTTTTATTTTTATGGATACAATTTTGAATTATGTTGACAAATGATTACTGTGGGACTAGTTTAGTTTGGGAACATGGTCAGCATGGACTAGTTGGACCAAAGACTCTGTTTCCATGCTGTATGACTCTATAACTCTATTATTCTTATGTATAAATTGACGTTGAAGCATCATTCAGCTTTTTATAATTCAGTAAAATATGTATATTTGGGTTCATTGCTGACCCTGCTTCCAATATCTTCATTAAAATAAAAACTTGTGTACCAAAGTAATTAATTGTCTGATATAGCTAGAAATATGATTTTCTATAAAACTAATGTGGTTCTACAATATTAATCAATTTGAATGGATAAGGACTGCATTCTTCATGCAGATGTAACATACTTCTTAATTGTATATAAAAATTATATGGGCCCAGATTTTTGAAATCAGCAATGATGCTGAATATGTTTTATCCATAAAGATTTTTGTAACCAAATCTTTTATGATTTTTCAACCAGAAATTCTAAGTTTGACTGAAGAATCCAAAAATGAGTGCTGACATCAGCAAGCAAATCATCAGATACTGCCTTATAGAGGTTTACAAAATTATGAGAGACATGGATGGGGTAAATAGGCAAAGTCTTTTCCCTGGGGTTGGGGAGTCCAGAACTAGAGGGCATAGGTTTAGGGTGAGAGGGGAAAGATGTAAAAGAGACCTACGGGGCAACCTTTTCACACAAAAGGTGGTGCGTGAATGGAATGAGCTGATAGAAGAAGTGGTGGAGGCTGGTATAAATACAACATTTAAGAAGCATTTGGATGGGTATATGAATAGGAAGGGTTTGGAGGGATATGGGCCAGGTGCTGGCAGGTGGGACTAGATTGGGTTGGGATATCTGGTCTTCATGGACAGGTTGGACTGGAGGGTTTGTTTCCATGCTGTACATCTCTATGACTCTATGAGATACAAGCCATGATTGGAGGTGCCGGTGTTGGAATGTTAAAAAACACACAACACCAGGTTATAGTTTAACAGGTGTATTTGGAAACACTAGCTTTTGGAGCACCACTCCTTCATCAGGTGGTTGTGGAATTTAAGATCGTAGGACATAGAATTTATAGCAAATTTATAGTGATGTAACTGAAATTATGTATTGAAAAAGACATGGATTGTTTGTTAAGTCTCTCATCTTTTAGAATGACCATGTTGGTTTCAGAACTTTGGAACAGCACTCCGAAAGCTAGTGTTTCCAAATAAATCTGTTGGACCATAACCTGGTGTTGTGTGATTTTTACCATCAGATACAAGAATTACATATGGACATGTGAATGTACAAATTCACAGCAGGATTAGGCAGCTCAGCCCTCTGATTTTGTTGTGTTGTTCAATAGGCCATGGCTGATTTGAATATTCCCCATTCTGCCTACAACTTACAATCTTCACCACCTTGCTTCTCGAGTATCTATTTACCCCCATCTTAAAGATATTCAAGGACTCAGCTTTCACCATCTTGTGAAGCTGCAAGTTCTAATGACTCACAAATCTCGAGAGAAAAAAAAGCTTATCTCTGTTTTAAATGGATGATCCCTTATTTGTAAATAGTGTCCCCAGTTTAGATTCTCCCACAAGCAGCAACATCCTTTGCGTACCCATCCTATTAAGACCCCTCAGGACTTTATGTTCCAATCAAGTTGGCAGGAGACTGAATGGTTAGCACTACTGCCTCACAGTGCCAGGGGTCTGGGTTTGATTCCAGTCTCAGGTGACTGTCTGTGTGGTGTTTGCACATTCTCCCTGTGTCTGTGTGTGCTTCCTCCCACAATCCAAAGATGTGTGAGTTAGGTGTATTGGCCATGCTAAAGTTGACTATGGATGTGTAGGTTAGGTGCATTAGTCAGGGATAAATGTAAAGTAATAGGGTAGGGGAATGGGTTTGGGTAGGATACTCTTCAGAGGGTCAGTATGGACTTGTTGGATCTCTTTCTTGTCTAAACTCCAGCTGATAGAAGCCTAAGCTATCCAATTTTTTCTCATACAAACTTGGGCATTCCAGCTATTGGTTCAGTAAGCCCTTTCTGACTGCTCCTTCATTAAAAATAAGCAGATCAATCCAAAAGACAGTAATCCTGATGTGGCCTCACCAATGGCTCAGGATCATTGAAGCATAATCTTCCTACTTTTGTATTCATTTTCCCTTGCAATAGATTTCCTAATTAGTTGCTGCACCTGCATTATAAAATTATGTGATTCATGCAATGTACATACTGAAATCCCTTTGTATCTCAGATGTATCTGCAGTATCTTACCATTCAGATAATATGCTTCTTTTCCATTCCTCATGCCAAAATGGACAATTTCATCTTTTCTAGCAATATGCTTCATTCCCCAGATCTTTGCCTACACAATTAATCTATTTGTATCTCTTCATAGCCTCCTTATTACCTCTTCACAACTTATTTTTGAATCATAGAATCCCTACAGCGCAGAAAGAGGTCATTTGGCCCATCAAGTCCACACTGATCCTTCATAGAGCATCCCACCCATTGCTGTAACCCCACATGAAGTTTTTACCATGGCTAACCCCGTATCCTGCACATTCCTAGACACTAAAAGGCAATTTTTAGCATGGCAAATCCATCTAACCTGCACATCTTTGGACTATGGGAGGAAATTTGAGTACTTGGAGGAAACCCATGCAGGCATGGGACAACATGCAAATTCCACACAGATAGGCACCCAAGGCTGAAAATGAGTCCCTGGTGCTGTGAGGCAGCAGTGCTAACCACTGTGCCACTCTTTCCCTACCTACCTTTGTGTCATCAGCAAATTTAGCAACCATGCTTACAGTTCCTTTATCATTTATATAAACTGTAAAATACTGAGGCTTCAGCTCTGATCCATATTGCATATCACTCATTACATCTTACTAATCAGATAATGATCCATTTATGTCTATTTTTTGTTTTCTGTTAGTCAATCTTCTATCCATGCTGAAATGTTACCAACGATACCATGAACCTTTATTTTTGTGAATAACCTTTGATATGAACTCTTATCAAATGTCTCTACATTTAGTATGTCTACTGGTTCTTCCATATTTACAACACAATCTCCTTATCAATTGTTTAAACATGACTTCCCTTTTATAAATCCATGTTCACTCTGTCTGATTAGCATAACTTTCTAAGTGCCATACTATAAAACCTTTAATAATAGCTTCTAACACCTTCCCAATGACAGATGATAAGCTAAGTAGTGTATAACTTAATAGCATCCTCTCTTTGTACCCTTCCCTGTTTGAATAAAGAAGTTCCATTCAGAACATTCCAACCTGTTGGAATCTTTACCAAATCTAGGGATCATGCAATATTTAAATCTGATGCATCAACTATCTCACTAGCCATTTCTTTTAAGACTCAGGATAAAGTCTGTTAGGACTCGTGGATTGTCAACCCATAGCTCTAACGACTTATTCAGTGCCACCTTCCTGGTCATTTAAAAAAAAAATTTCCCCCACTCTGGGGTGTTACTTTGTTTTTCGTGAAATGCCTGATCAAATCATTTGTCAACTCCTTATTTTGCATTATTAACTTACTAGGCTTACCTTATATATTACCTGTGCTCACATCATAAATACTTTTCCTTTTTAAAGTGTCCGTAGAAACTCTTCCTATTTTCTGTAATATTTCTAGCTAACTTTGAATGGTTAGCTTGGATGATTGTTTTACAATACACAATGATGTCACCAGCATGAGTTCAATTCCTGCACAAGCTGAAGTTAACAAGACGGACTCTCCTTCTAAACCTCTCCCTTCACCTGAGGCATAATAACTCTTAGGCTAAACCACTATAATTCATATCTCTCTTTCTCTCTCTCTCTCTCTCATGAGAGAGCAGCCTTATGGTCTGATAAGAATATGGTAATTTTTAGCTCATTTTAAATTTTCCCTCTTTAAACTAATTTTTAAAAATACTCTGCCCAATCTTCTGTCCTGTCACTCATCTCTGATTATTTTATGATTGCTTGATGCTAATAGAGGCTTCTAACACAGAAGGAGACTATGTGTCCTCACCAACAAAGTCAGAAATTATCGGAAAAGCAAGACCATGTGATCTCACCTGTGGCAAGAGAATATTTGACAATTATTGCCTGGGTCCTTGATACTTGCTCCTTTGCCAGGCTCAACAGCTGGAATAGATTTCATTTGGGCTTGCAAACTTATCCACTTTTCAAGTTGCTAACTCTGCTATTACTTGATGTGGAGGTGCCAGTGTTGGACTGGGGTGGACAAAGTCAAATGACACCATGTTATAGTTCAACAGGTTTATTTGAAATCATAGAAGTTTCATTAACACAGCTCCTTTGTCAGGTGCTAGTACCTGTTCCCTCACTCTCTATCTTAATTTCTTCTAATATTTCACTGTCCTCCACCCTAATGTGTATTTGTGTCATTCTTTCCATCAGAAAGACTGATGTAAAGTATTTATTGAGAACATTAGCCATGACTTCCACATTATCTGTATGATCCCTAAAGCATCCTTTTCTTTTCCTAGCTATTCTCTTGTTTTTAATACAGTTAAGAAAACATTTGAGTTTTCCTCCATTCTACTTGCCAATGCTTCCTCATGCACTCTATTTGCATTCCCAATTTATTTTCTCCAAGAATCTCTGTGCCTTTTATATTCCTTTAGGGAGCTCTTGCTGTCTGCTATAAGCGTCTCTTTTTTAAAAAAATCCTAACATTTATGTCCCATGATATCCTGGGTTCTCCAGTCTTGGGACCATGCTTTGTCTTTATGGGAACATACTTGGCCTGTACTCTCTCACTATTTTTTGCTTGAATGCTTCTCACAAAGTTTTGTCTGCAAGTAACTGCTCCAAGTTCACTTTGGTCAAATTTTATCATAGCTTAGTAAAGTTATCTGTGCAGTTTAGAACTTTTATACTCAGCCCATTCTTATCTTTTTCCATAACGAGCCTACATATAACTGAGTTGTGGTCACTATCTCCAAAATGCTCTCCTATTTATATGCCTACTGCCTGCTTGGCCTCATATACAAATATTAGGCTCAGAACTGTTCTCTCTTCTGTTGGTCTGTCGAGGTACTTTTGGAGGTAATTTGGGAATATTTCTCCCTCCCTGCCACTCACATTAAAACAATCCTCTTTAATATTTGCATAGTTGAATTCCTCTAACATTGCTGCATATTTTTCTCACACTTCTCTGAAATTCAATTATACATCTGATCCTCTCTCCACACCTGACTGATTGGTAACCCATATCTGAACAATCTGTTTGCTCCACCCTTCTTTCTGATTGTAATATATCTGTTATGTATATTGTTTAAATATCCTTTAGATGGAATGCCACTGCACCTCCATTAACCTATGCATCAGCCTTATTTACCAGTTCACTTCAGTTAGCTTTATGTTCATGTCCTCATAATTGCAACTATTTGAATTTAAGATACTCATCTTGAACCCAGCCATATTTTCCTCAAAATGAGTGTAAAATTCAATCATATTATGGTCAATGCCACCTCAGGCTGCCTTCAATATGCAGTCATTAATTAATCCTATCTCATTGCACAATATCAGATAAATGTTGCATGGTCTCCAGATGGATCTAGAAAGTCCTGTTCCAAGTAACTACTATGAAAATATTTGGACAAATCTTCATCTAGGAACTTTGTCCATTTCAACCATTTTGGTTGACATGTAGATTAAAAGTCCCCATGATTATCATCTCACTTTTTTGATAAGCTCACTATATATTTCTTCATACTCCATTCAGCCATGTAGTTACTGATAGTGCAAACCATTCCCACAAGTAACTTCATGCATTGATCCTTTCAGCTGTCTACTCAAACTGCTTCTCGAAGGTTGGAGGATGGACGAAGGTTGCACACTCCCCAAAAGTGGGAATTAAACAAGTTTTTATAAAAAGAGGTTACAACAAGAGTAAGGTTAACACCTTACAAGCTGGTACTGCAAAACACATTGCGGCAGACATGAATCTAGAATGCCCTCCATGTCCATGTCAGCAGAAATGAATGGAGAGAACTTTGAACATCCTAAGGCCTGTATCAACTCTTGAGAGCCAACTAGAGTATAAATAGAACTTGTTGGGAAAACAGGTCTTGCAGCACGTGTGGAGAGATAACAAAGTTAATGTTTTAGATCTGGTTACCCTTCTTTAGAACCCTTCTGTTCTGAAGAAGGGTCACTGGAGACAAAACATTAACTTTGCTTTCTCTCCACATATGTTGCCAGACCTGCTGAGCTTTCCCTGCAATTTGTTTTTGTTTCTGATTTCCAGCATTGCAATTTTTTGGTTTATTTTTGTAGAGTATAAATAGGTTCTTGTGAAAGGATAACAGAAATACCTAAAATGGAAGATTTCTGTTTATTATTGAAGAATGAAATGAAAACAAGAACATGTAGAAAGTTAGATGATTTTCTTTACAAATTGGACAGAAGTAGGATACAGACGTTGGACTGAGATCGGCCAGATGTAGGAGACAGACATGGGATACAGATGTGGATCAAAATCAGAGAGACATCAGACCAAAATTAGACAGACATGGAACAAAGCCGGGCAAAAATGGGACAGAATGTTAGACAGAATTCTATTCAGCCAGTCTAATACTGAGATTATTTGAATAAATGTGAAGTTAACTTGCATACTTGAGTCCTCTTGTGGTTTGTCGGAGGAGAATAACTACAACACCCCAGTTTCACAAAGGTAACTGTGTAGTCAGGCCAATTTTAATGATCCAAGTCTCCCAGTAAATAAGTGAATGGGTATCTAATTTAGTGAATAGATGTGTGAGTAGTAGATGAGTTGGTGAATGGGTAGTTTTGGGGATTGGAAATTAGTCAGATCAGAGTGTAGTCAACTGTTTAGATGGTAATTGGGTTGGATTGAGGGTGTAGCTGGGAGTTTGGTGGTGTGATTTTGCCTTCAAATGAATGGTTTTCTGGATGTGGCATTATACATTTACATTATCTTCCATGACATGAGAAATTGGGTGTAATATTGTGGTATTGAAGAATGCAACTGATGTTTATTGTAACAAGCTATTATGGACAAGATAATATTCTGCAGAGGCATAAGTGACTGGGCTGATAGTAGACTAACAGTTTAACATGGAGCAGCAAACATCCAATGGAGTGTCATGCTTCAAGTGTTCCGTGGTAAGGTGGAGTATAAGATCTTTATACCTGCCAATCATATGTTCTGATGTAGGGATGAAGGCACAAGTATGCTTCTTAAAGGTAAGCTGACAGCCTGACTGTATCCCAAAAACAGGGATAGCTGGAATTACATTGGTATGTGTTGTCAATTTGCTAATAATAAAAACAGGCCAAGGAGAGTTAACAAAACAAACATCTTGAACTTCAATGTAACACTTTCAATTGTTTATAATGCATCCTTATCTGCTGATTGTAGACTTGTCTGGTGAGTAATGCACTGTTCTCTGTTGCATTTGTTGGACAACTTGGCTGTCTTGCTGATAGTTGCTGTCACTCACCATCACTACAACTTCAACACAGTCAACATCAAAGTCAGAGGTTCTTGCTTATTCTCTTCATGCATGATTGGCATGCTGAACTTTAGACTGAGCTGGCTTCTGTTCCTTTGCAAGGGAACTCCAAGATCAGTAACACTTTGCATGATCTGGCTGATATGCATTTTTTTTAGAAATCCTTGCTGACATCCAAATATTTGTAGGATTTCTAATGCAAAATTTCTATCTCTTGTGTGGTTTTGATAGCATTGAATATGTTTACTTTTACCTGTCCCAGAATGGTTACAATATTAGTTGCTGGGCAATGTCTTTTGCACTTGACTTCCAAATGTATGTTGCATTGGGAATGCTAATCCCTCTCCATTGGTATTGCAAGAAAACACAGCAATGCGAGATGAAGATATTATGTTGTTGCTTGACAGTTAATTGATTGATTTATTGATTTGATAGCAATACCTACATTCTGCTAGACCATTTGAATGTGGATAACGGGGTGACAATGTGATATGGATCACTTTCTACTGAACACATATATTTTGAAATGGTTTTCTAGAGTACTGCAAACTGTTGTCAGACATCTATTCTGAGATACTGATAAAAACTGAAAATAACACATGCTGTCATTGATTCTCATGATCATTGTGTCGCTAAGTCATTTAACAATGGGAAATTTGAGAAGTAATTTGACACAAAAATATTCTCTTCCCTATGCACTGTGAATAGGTCCATTTCTATTTTTAGGCAAAAGTGACGACCTGCAGATATTGGAGATTAGAGTCGAGAGTGTGGTGCTAGAAAAGCACAGCAGGACAGACAGCATCTGGGGAGCAGGAAAATCAACATTTCAGGCAAAAGCCTTCATCAGGAAAGATGAAGGGTTTTTGCCCGAAATGTCAGTTTTCCTGGTCCTTGGATGCTGCCTAACCTGCTACGTTTTTCCAGCACCATACTCACGACCCATTTCTATTTTTGTCTAAGGAGAGAATGGAACACCATATGGATGTCAAGCTCCTTTTGCTTTTGGTGTTGATAGTCATACCTCATATGCATGAGCAAATCTTTGAATATTTTGATTCATCCCTAGTCAATACACAGATTCTTGCTACTTATCTTGTGTTTTCGTTGGCCATGTGCTGCTGGTGTATTGCTGACATAATATTTTGGGGCAATGATTTTGACAATAAGACTTGTTTGCTCATGACAACGACTTGTCGTGAGATACTGAGTACATTGCAGTTTACACAAAATAAAAACAAATCTTCCCAAGGACTTTGGTTAATGCTGTCAGGCAGTCCCTGGATAAAGACATTTTGAAACTCTTGTAATTGCTCTTCTTGAGCAGTTTCTGACTGTAACTGTTCACACTTTTGGGGTCCAAATTGTAACAGATAAACCTTGAGATTATCTTCAACTTCATAGTCTTGAGCATCAACATGTCAATCAAGTGGAATATCTTGATCTTTGTGTGGGTTGTGTAATTGCTCAGTGTGTCAGATGTAATTCTTCAGGTACTTAGCAACAGGAGTTGACCATTCAGCCCCATGAGCTTGCTCTGCCATCTAATATGATTGTGGCTAGACAAACACTTTCATCATTTTTAGACAACTATTAAAGTCAGAGCATCAGAAGATGTACAGCACCGAAACAGACCCTTTGGTCCAACTTGTCCATGCCAACCAGATATCCTAAACTAATCTAGTCCCATTTGCCAGCACTTGGCCCATATCCCTCTAAACCCTTCTTATTCATATATCTATCCATATGCCATTTTAATGTTGTAATCGTACCAGCCTCCACCACTTCCTCTGGTAGCTCATTTCATACAAGTACCACCTCTGCATGAAAAAGTTGCCTTTTAGGGCCCTTTTAAACTTTTTTCGCTCTCACCATAAATCTATGCTCTCTAGTTCTGGACTTCCCCATCCCAGGGAAAATATCATGTCTATTTATCCTATCCATGCCCCTCATGATTTTATAAACCTCTATAAGGTCCCCCCTCAACCTCCAATGCAGGCCATCACCCTTCACACTATTATGATTAGAAATATATCAATCTCTATCTTAAACATATTCAAATACTGAGCTTCTATGGTATTCTTGGGTAGAGAATTCCAATGCTTCAAAACTCTCTGAATTTAAAAAAACCCTCCTTATCTCAGGTATAAGTGGCACATCCTTGTTTTTAAATTGTACCCTTGCTTCTTGAATCCCCAATCTGGAGAAACAACTTGCCTGCATTTGCCCTGTTTATCCCTTTAAGTATTTTGTCGGTTTCAATGAAATTGCCTCTCATTCTTCAAACCTTTATTATGTAAATTTCTGTTTGTTATTAAAGGAAAAGTGTTTTCCTATTGGAGAGTGTGCAGCGGGATTTATAAGGGAAATGGACAATTATGAAGATAGACTGAAGAGGTTAAGACCAGAGAACAAACAGAAACAGGGGACTGAGTTGGATGATCATCCATGGTCATACTGAATGGGGACAGGCCATATGGGCTACTCCTACTCCCATTTTCTATGTTTCTAGAAAATATAGGCCCAATTTGCTGAAATGCTTTTCATAAGGCAATCTTGCATTCCTGGGAACAAGTCTGCTGAACCTTTATCTCTCTCTCTGGCAATAATATCTTTCTTGAGTTAAGGATATCACTACTGCACAGAGTACTCCAGGTGGAGCCTAACCAATCCCATATACAACTGAAGCTAGACTTCACTAGGTTGTACTCAGATTTTTTCATGATAAAGGATAACATGCAATGGCTTGCCTAACAGCTTGCTGCACTTATATATTAACCTGGTGTCATATGACTTCTGACTAGATCCATGTCGTTAATTGATGGGAAATTGTTTATACTGTTTTGTTTACAACAGTTGGCTGAAAACAAAAGACTATTAGCTAGCTTCCAGTTCAGAGAGATCACAGGTTAATTTTGATTCAGAAAACCCAGAAATTAAAAGTTGTTATGGTAGATTGTAAGACAGCTAACTGAGGTAAAAAAGCAAGTTTTGTTTTATCTCCTTAAAGGAATATATGGAAAGTTCAGGAAATAAGTATCTCCAAGTACAAAAGTGATTAGTTTGTAAAACATCCAAACCGGGAGAGTTGGATTAGAATCTGCCGGTTGTGAGGAACTGTAAAAAATAAGCTGCTACACTGAAGCTCTGAAGTGTACCTAAAATTGTTGGCAAAATGGAACTTGCAAGGAGTTTGCATTCAAATGCTATCCCAACTTTGCTTTTCTTAAACATTGATAGGCCTATTGAATGTTTCTAGCATTTTCAGTTTGTATGAGGAGCAAACCGCCATGTCTGAAGTTCCACCAATGTATTTAAACTCCATGATATGTTTGCATCAGTGTGACATTTTTTCCATTTCCAACACCAACCCGTGTTCTTGTGAATTGAAGTTGTCAGTTTGTGGTGATGACACAGTAAGTCTGGACTGAGAGTTTCAGATTCATTTTATGTAGATCTTTCACAGCCAAGATACTTTCATCCCATCGGTTTAAATTGGATTTAAACCCATTTCAAAAAGGTTAGCAATTAGTGTCGAATCCACTCACTCTTTCACTAAAATCATTTTGACTTTGAGCACAGACTGGGAAAAAAAAGCAAACATCATCTGTATGAATTAAAGGTGCCATCAAGTAATATAGAATAAGCTGTTTAGCAAAGCATTTTGTCTATATTGCTTATATCAATTTTACTTTTTAATATATAATGTAAAGTTCAGTACCAGAAGGATGCAAGTGGAAATCACAGCTATGTGTAGACATATTACAAGACTATTGTTTACTTCAAGTACACAGTATATGGCCAAAGTGCAAAGATGACTATCAAAATGGTCCTCTGTGCATTTGCAAATGGGCCTAGTGTTGGCTTTTACTGGTGACAATGAATAAGATATAATGCACCAGTGCACGTGTGGTCAATATCACCCATGCAAGTACAGATACATTGTTATATGGAAGCATTTAAAACCATAAAACCATAAGACATGGGAGCAGAAATTAGGCCATTCAGCCCATTGAGTCTGCTCTGCCATTCTATCATGGCTGATAAATTTCTCAAACGTGTTACATAGAACATAGAACATAGAAGGATACAGCGCAGTACAGGCCCTTCGGCCCTCGATGTTGCGCCGACCGAATCCTACCTAACCTATACTAGCCCAATAACTTCCAAATGCCTATCCAATGCCCGCTTAAATGACCATAAAGAAGGAGAATTCACCACTGATACGGGCAGGGCATTCCATGAACTCACAACCCGCTGTGTGAAGAATCTACCCCTAACATCTGTCCTATACCTACCACCCCTTAATTTAAAGCTATGTCCCCTAGTAACACCTGACTCCATTAGCAGTAAAAGGTTCTTAGTATCTACCCTATCTAAACCCCTAATCATCTTATACACTTCTATCAGATCTCCCCTAAACCTTCTCTTCTCCAATGAGAACAGCCCCAAGTGCCTCAGCCTTTCCTCATAAGATTTTCCTACCATTCCAGGCAACATCCTGGTAAACCTCCTCTGCACTCGTTCTAAAGCTTCCACATCCTTCCTATAGTATGGCGACCAAAACTGCACACAATACTCCAGATGAGGCCTCACCAGAGTCTTATACAACTGCAACATGACCTCAGGACTCCGGAACTCAATTCCTCTGCCAATAAAGCCCAGTACACCATATGCCTTCCTCCCGCTTTCTCCCTGTAATCATTGATCCCCTTGGTACTCAAGAACCAATCTATCCCAGTCTTAAATTTCTAGCGCTGTGTATGGAATGCATGTAAATTCTGATTTATCCACAGCCAATTCAGCTGCAGCTTTGGTATCTATCAAAGATTCTTTTGGATACAGTGAGGTTCACTGTATGTGAACAATATCCATTTAGTCACGAGATATTGTTGACCTGATTACGCAGGCTGTCATACCTCCCTCCATAATACAGGTACAGATTGACTAGTTGCATTTGCAAGATTGTAGCTGCATGGCCCCCACTTCCTTGTTACTATCTGCAGCTGGTCTACTCTGCTAAACTGCTAAAGACTATGTTCCACACCGCACCAACCTGCAGTGTGAAAACATGGGCAGAACTATTTTTGTTGTGGATGTGATATTACTTCACTTTGTACTGACATGGTGCTGCAAACTTGAGTTGCTGCACATGTGTGGTGAGGTTGTTCATGAACATAACCTGATCTAAGGACAGAAATTTTCACTCCCTTGAGTTGACTGGGCAATTGCAAGGAAGTTGGGAAAATACAGCAAAATGAAAATAGTTCGATTCTTGGTGTCAAGATATTTCCCTTAATGCTTAAATGGGGAGTTTGGAAGCTCACTAATGCATGGATGTGATGACTTTAATGAATTTGCACACATTAGTTGATCTCATCTCCTTTCTATGAGGCTCTCAATCCTGTCCTTTCCCAAGAAACAAGATGATGCCAATTCCTGACACGAAAATCAAAGCATTTACTTGATGACAGAAGCTCACCATCAGCTTCTCCGGACTGTCAGACAATTCTGTCTTCACACGACTTTCCTGCAGACTCCAATGTCACTGTACTCTTCTACCCATCTTAGATTTAAGTCAGCAAAATCAAACCATCAGCCTCACCACAGCATCATGCTCTTTTCAGACCAACTCACAGTACCCTTCAGCCTTTCACGATTTCGTTTTGGAGCTCAGGTTCAGGGACAGTAAGGACTGTGTATGTTTCTGCCAGATTGCTTTGTGCACAAGTACATGCACGCACCTCATGCATCTTCACACAAGGAACCTTGTAGCCCTTAGTTTAATTTCTTGATGCTAACTCATTTTGCATTGACTTGAATTTGTCACACTGTCTGGCTTGCATTTTTTTTAGCACAGTGGGAAAAGCATGCAGCTTATTATGATTCAGAGCACTGGTCGGTCAAAGGGGTAAGCATGGTGCTGTATGAAACCACACCAAGCCAATGTTACAACTACAGAACATGCCAGCAGTTTACACCACAAACACACTGTATGTGCTTCAACCAAATGGCCATGTCTCAAAGTCCAAGGGCATCATATTTAGTGGGATGAAAGGGAACTGTGGCTTGTCAGGGGGAAAAACCACAGTCAGTCAAAGAGTATGGCCAATCTCAGTCCAGGAGGTTGATCAGAGCCAGTTAGGTCTTCGCTCCTACTGAAGTCCAGAGATCAGAGTCTTTGAAGTCCAACGATTGGACCATAGTCAATGCAGGGATTACATATCTATCAGTCAGAATGATATGTAAACATCAGTCTGGGTTCTGGCCTATGTTCAGCTGTGGATGTAGTGCCAGATCACTCAAAGGTGGTTCCACGGCCAGTCCTGAGCGTTTGGGCTCCTCTGCAAATGAAGGGAAATTTCCCAAATTCTCTGTTGTATGTAATTTTTCATCTCAAAATTTCCAATGTTGGGTGACTTTTCCTTGTCAGCATCCCCCACTGGAGTCATTGTATTCAAAAACAGCACTCTGCTCCTTTCCTGCAGACTCTGAGTTTGGACCAGCTTTTCCTGCATGATAGTACGAGTTCACACCAACCCTCCTGAAATATTGTGAATGTAGATGAGGTAGTATAGTATAGCATCTATATGAGAGGTTTTCAGCAATAGATGTATCCAAGAGGAAATAATATTATGGCAACAGTCAATGAGTGTAGGCTGAAAATCATGTTGTGATATATTCTTTTCCTCATCAGAGATGAAGCTTAAGAAATGACTGATGGAAGAATTACTAACACTAGAACTAAAAATATATGTCGGAGGGCTCAGCAGTGAGTAAAGGAGATGTACAATAGCTTTGCAGCTTTGTTCTTGTACTCATAATCCAAAATCATGGACTAATAATTTGAAGACTTGCATTGAAATTTCACTCTAACACAGTGAATTGAATTCAGTTAAATAAGTAAATTTGGAGAAAAAGCTTTTAGCAGAAATAGTACAAATGAAGCGATATGAAATTTGTAAAACCCAACTCAATCAGAGATACCCTTAAGGAAGATAACTTACCAGGTCTGGCCTATATGTGACCCAGACCCACAACACAGTGGTAGCTTTGTAAGGGCCCTCTGAAATAGCTGAGCAAACCATTCCACTACTTTAAACCACTGCAGAATATAGGACAGATCCAGCAGAAATGGTAACACTGTAATACACTGTTGGGACAGTGTTTCTGGGACTCCTAAGCCTTGAATCTAAACTCCATGAAGTCTCACGACATTAACTCATTATTGGGAAAGGAAACCTTCTCCTGATTACTGCCATACTCCTTCACATTGAAAACCATTTGGGTAACACTGGTGATAGCTAAGAATGGTCCCTCTAAACCATATGGGTCTGCAGCTGCACAGAATCTAGCACATAGCTAACAAACAATCCATGTACAATCAACATCCTTTTTTTCATGATTGCATATATGCTAGTTGTGCAATTATTCTAAACTGCTAATGCAGTGCAATAAATAGTCTACACACAGCAAAGATAATAGAGTCATTGGGTTCCACAACCTTCTGTCCAACTCGTCCATGCCGACCAGACATCCTAAGTTAATCTAGCATTGGCCAACGTTTGACCCATATCACTTGAAAGCCTTTCTATTCATGTATCCATCCAGATGCCTTCTAAATGTTGTAATTGCGCCAGCCTCTACCACTTCGTCAGGCAGCTCATTCCAAACATGCACCATCCTCTGCATGAAAAAGTTACTCTTTAGTCCCTTTTAAATTTTTCCCCTCTCACCTTAAACCTATGCCCTCTAGTTTTGTACTCTGCTACCCTGGAGAAAAGACCTTGGCTATTCATCCTATCTATGCCTCTCATGATTTTATAAACCCCTATAAGGTCAACCCCTCAGCCTCTGACACTCCAGGGAAAATAGCCCAAGCTTATTCAATCTCTCCCTATAGATCAAACAGTCCAACCCGGGCAAAATCCTTGTACATCATTTCTGAACCCTTATAGGTTTCACATCATCTTTCCTATAGCAGGGAGACCAGAATCAAATGCAGTATTCTAGTAATGGCCATCCAATGACCTGTACAACCTCAGCATGACCTCCCAACTCCTACGCTCAATGCACTGATCAATAAAGGCAAAGACACCCTAAATACCTTCTTTGAAATCCTGTTTCTACCTCTGACTCTACTTTAGAGGAACCCGCACACCAAGGTCTCTTTGTTCATCAATATCTTGGCAAGTGCACAAAGTGTGATCTGGATGGAGATTTTGAATAACATCGAGGACAAAACAGCCCATCTGATCAGAACCTATCCATTACCTTAAACATTCAGTCCCTTCACTGAACTGGCTGAGTGTGGAAGGATAAACATGTTTAATTGGACTTGCAGCAGTCATTGAGAAAATCAAAATAAAACAAAGAATTGTGAGTTATGGAAATCATAAGTTTCAACTCAAAACATTAACTCTGTTTGTCTCTTCACAGAAGCTGAAAATGTGTTGCTGGTTAAAGCACAGCAGGTCAGGCAGCATCCAAGGAACAGGAAATTCGACGTTTCGGGCCAGAGCCCTTCATCAAGCTGTCAGACCAGATAAGTTTCTCCACCAATTTCTGTTTTTGTTGAGACAACCAATTTAAGGGAGAAATCTACTTTACTTTGTCTTTGCTGATCTATCTATCATGACACATCTGTTCATGATTGTATTGCACTGAATAGTCTGAGTAGAGACACAGTTCCCTTTTCACACCGAGGACATATTCCATTGTGTTGTGTCGCACTGTCATTGTGTTAAATCAGATTGATTCAGAACATTAAAGGTTAAATATGACTCTTCTTCAGAACAGAGCTGGGGAGCAATGACGCAAGCAGAACTATGGTCCACCACAGTTCCAACAGCAGAAGGTCTCACTTGGATACAGTTGTAAAGATTATAACTCACTCATTATGGTTCGATTCCACACAAAACTTGAGCTTCATCTGGACTTCTTCACCACTAAGAGGCATCATTCAAGTACGCAATAGAATACACTCACTTAGCTACATGAGTGAAACTCCATAAAACTCAGGAAGCTCAATAACATCGAGGACAAAACAGGCCATCTGATCAGAACCACATCCATTACCTTAAACATTCAGTCCCTTCACGAACAGAATATCACGACTTCAGCATGTACCATCACCAAGTTGCACTGGAGCAGCACGTTAAGGTTTTTTTGACAGTACTTTCTAACCCTGTGTTTTCTACCATTTAAAAGAGAAAAGGCAGATGCACCACTACCTTCAAGTTATCTTCCAAGTTGCATGTCAATTTGACTCATCATTATGCCTACACCAAAATCCTTGAACTCCATGTCCAACAGTGCTTTGACTGTAACTAAGCTAAGTGGATAGTAGAATTCAAAGATGGTGACTTTTTTTAGATTAGATTAGATTACTTACAGTGTGGAAACAGGCCCTTCGGCCCAACAAGTCCACACTGACCCGCCGAAGCGCAACCCACCCATACCCCTACATTTACCCCTTACCTAACACTGCGGGCAATTTAGCATGGCCAATTCACCTGACCCGCACATCTTTGGACTGTGGGAGGAAACCGGAGCACCCGGAGGAAACCCACGCAGACACGGGGAGAACGTGCAAACTCCACACAGTCAGTCGCCTGAGTCGGGAATTGAACCCCCGTCTCTGGTGCTGTGAGGCAGCAGTGCTAACCACTGTGCCACCGTGCCGCCCGACTTATTATCTTCTCAAGCACAAAATATGGATCATGCCAGCATTACTCACATTCCACCCAGGACAAGATTTTGTTATTGAAATGACTATATTTATAACTCCCTAACAACAGAGAGGAAAATATAACAACATGCTCAGATCTTGCGTGTAGTACACTCCCTCTCTGTTTACAAAAATTGTGTTTAATGTAAATTGTGCATGTTCATAATTTCTTAGAATACTATATAACTAAACCAACAATCACTATAGCTGATAATTCAACAAGTTGGATTGCTTCATTGGTTTTATTGGAAAGAATATGTTTTCCCTTAACACCAGTATGTGTTTTTAAAAAGTGAGTTGGGCCAGAAATACTGAGAAGTGCAACATGTTTCTTCTTCCTTCCTAAATACCTTAATTAACCTATCTGTCTTCTTTCTCTTTCAGCCTGGGCATTCTGTTTCATTTCCATTAGCTCTCTCAACATCTCACACTGTCAGATATGAGTTTGACTTTGATGATCAACTCCACTTTATTGTTGGAACTGTGACATTGATTGATTTGCCTCAACCAAAGATGCTGGGTTACTGGTAATTTCTGTAAAACTAGCAAACTTTCAGCTCCGTTTTGAAGATAAATGCAACTTGGTGATGGGGCTACAAACTGCAGTGGGCTTTTAGACTACTTCTCTGTCAGACACTGGCAAGTCATTTCTGCATGACAAGTAATTCAGTGGCCAGAAATGTATCAGTCTTCATGGGCTGCATTGTGGCTCAGTGGTTAGCACTGCTGCTTCATAGTGTCAGGTGTCTGGGTTTGTTCTCTTTGTATTTGTATGGGTTTTCTCCCACAGTCCAAAGATGTGCAGATTGCCCATAGTGTGCAGACTAGGTAGATTAGCCATTGGAAATGCAGAATGACAGGAATAGGGGTGGGATGATCTGTGAAGGGGGTGCTACAGCCTCCTTCCACGCTTTGGGGATTCTCTGATGAAATGCGGAAAGAAACCTACTTTTGCATGACTTTCAACATTTAATATTGTACAGATGAACACTAAAAATCAATGCACTATATTGAAGCCCTGCTTTCGCTGTGGATGGCATTTTGATTCTTTGAATTAAAATATGATCATAAGAGCTTGGTGGTCACTTAACAAAGTAAACATTTCACAAGCGTTTTTGGAAGTTAGAACATCATGTACAATTGGAATTACCTCTTTTCAAACTTGGGAGTAATTTTGCTAATTAACGACAAAATTGACAAAATTGATTATTTGAAATTTGTTTTATAATTGTTTATTGACTAAACATAAATATATGAGTTGACGTGAAAACACAAATAACACAATTTTTTTACATCCTGTTTTCTTTACTTGTTAGAGTTATATTTGGTCTTTCAGCATCTTAGTCTGTTTTATAGTTCTTTACTGTCAAATAACAATAAATCAAATCAAATCAATGATGTATGTCTGATGTCATCACTTTAATATAAGAAACATAGCAGCTATTATGAATGCAAGACTTTAAAATGTCCTGTTAAATTTGAATGAAAACAAATGTCCTGAAGAGATGCTGGTAATTATTTTGAAAGCTGTCAGGATGTGATTTGATTGTCAGGACACATGGGCCCAGTTGGAAATCCATAACAAATCAAATGCTATTGATACAAAAGAGGGATAATAGTCTAGATACAGACTCCTAGAGTCAGGCATCAGATGGCAGTGAGAAATTAGGTTGGGAAAAGTTGAAGGCAAAGGCAGTTGTGATCGCCAAAGTGGAGATTTAGGAACCATGAATTTCCAAAGGGTACCTTGCTACTGGAAATGCTTGAAGACTGAGTGAAGCAATTTACAAAAAAACGTTGAAAGACCCTCTGCAATGTGGAAGGGAGAAAGAAGCAGCTGCTGGAAGGGATTGGATTTTATCTACAAGACTGCATTATATATTGAGGTTGCGGCATAACTTAAATATGGAATGGTTTTCAGCTGTCTTAATTAGCTAATAGTGTAAGAAACCTTACTTGAGTGTCCTAGTTGCTAACAAAATAATATTTAGTTGGTATTGATTTTAGTTTCTTACTGAAAATAATTTAAAATGTGAAATCTGATTGAGCAGTGATTTCTGTTGGTCATTGGGAAAAGGCTGAATATTATGCATTTTTTGTCTTATGCAAGTTGCCAGCGAGTTTGGTGGAACAATTCTCACTGTGATGCTGAGTGAGCTTTCTCACTGTAACTTGCGAAACTTGTCACTTCAATTGCCATTGGAATCCTCCTGGTGAGAATCATGTCCTGTCCCTGCCCTATCTCTATCTCAGTTCATGGAGAAAATCACCACTCAGCATTCCTTGAGGCTGCTGCATCTTTCAAACACTGTTCAGCAGGGTTAGGCATCAGGAGAGATGACAGAGAAGGGTTAGCTGACACCACAGTTCTCAGAGAGGCAGCTGGGGATTGTTGAGGATGGAGCAGTGGAGAGGAGTGGAGTCCACATCCCAGAAGAACGCCATCTCACCATGCCAGCCAGGTTGAAGATGGTCATTGGATCAATACTACTTCCAGGGTGAGAAGGTCAATGATCTTCTCTACTCCATCAGAGTGAGTGCTCTCTGCTACCTCAAACCTTTCAAAGCCACTGCATTCATCTCCCACCAATGCTCATGCTGTGGCACCCCTTCTGTTGTATACAACACTTACCCTCATTTGAAATCATTTCTCTCATCCTTTTATATCACTAATGTAACATGCCCTCGGCTCTGCTTCCTTGATCTCTTGGAACATCCTAATATTGTTCCCTCTCTTGTGCCTTACTTGTTTTCCCCCTTTATGCCTTTACAGGAGAAGATACCCCATAACACAGTGGACTGACATCATCCACTCTTGAGAAAAGCACTCCTGACCTTCCTGATGAAGGGCTTATGCCCGAAACATCGAATTTCCTGTTCCTTGGATGCTGCCTGACCTGCTGCGCTTTAACCAGCAACACATTTTCAGCTCTGAGCAGGAGAAGACAGGAACAGAGAAGACACGACTAACCAGTGGCTGCAATACCTTCCCCCTTTATCCCATACAGACGGAAACATTTCCCACAGAGAAGGGATCCCCATTGTCCCAAGATCATCATGGAAGCATGGGGGGACCATCTTCTGCACTACCTCCTGGACACTTCACTCCCCCTACTCCAGGATGATGACATAACACTGGGCTCGATGAGGTCACACATGTGCAACTCTGCCCCATGGTAAAGGAAGAAATGCCCAGGCCATTTATAGTAGGAGATCTGCCAGAGACCAGGCACTTGCTGAGCCCCTGGCAGGAGATGACCTTGTGGCCTGGGTGATGAGGGACCTTGTACATTTGTATTGGGAGGGTTGGCAGGCAGGCAATCAGGACTCAGGGGAAATGCAGAAACGCCAATGATTCACTGCTATCATTGCTCATTTTTCAAATTCATTTCATATTCAATAGTATGTAAATTCATAAACCTTTGCATTTCACCATTCATGTAGTTGTTCCTGTCTTTATCCTGGCTGTAGATAGTAAATAGTGCTCCGGAGTATCACTTTGCCATGAAGCAGGTGCAGTGGTTGCGGGTCTGTGATGATCATCAAGTACATTGTGGAAGCAGATCTAGCAATCTGTGTACATAATAGCAGCTCATTTCAGCATTTTAGACCTCCTCCTCGTCATTGCCCATATTTTGGCTGACTATATGGGTAGCAGTGCTTATTACAGTGAGTTTCGGGAAGTACAACCCAGACAGTGAATGTTGTAGGAAAGTGCATTGGCGTACTACATCCTTGCATGACCAGTATTTCATGTGTCGAAGGAGAATATTTTTCCCCAATGAAGGCCCAGTGAATGGTTAGAGTTCAGCTTCCTCCTTCACAAGTCCACTCACTTATCCTGCATATGGCAGCAGTTCTCCTCACTATTACGTGCCATCCATTTGCATCATGATTAACATGACAGTGAGTGGTCCTCAGCATCAATACCAAAATGCTGTTGAGACCCCCAATATAAAGCTCTCCTCTCTAAATGCCATTCCCTTAACCCCCACAGGCTTCACACTTTTCCAAGTCATTATCCAAGCTCTGTCCATGGGATTAAAACTCGCGCCCACATCCCAGCCTACTCTTCACTCGACCCGTCCTCCTTAATTCCTGTGAATGGAGACAGCTGGCTGACTGTGGCCCACTCTCTTGAGCGACCAGACCTGGCAGCATGGGTCCTCGCCTACCCACATCTCTGGCTGTTTAACACACGTATCCCTAATCATGACAGTACTCTCCTACTGGACTGATCCCTATGGAGACAAAGGACTGACCCTATCCCTGGAGCACAGAGGCACGTGTCTCTGTGCAACACCACCCTGACCATGCACCAGTGTGTGACTAAACCCTGGGCTAGAATGGGAGGCTGCCCTTGACTATCTGTGCTGAGACCCCTGACTGACAAGTGTCCTCTTGGACCTCTCTGTGGACTACTCCCCCATGACTTTGTAGCATGCGCACTGCTTGCTACCATTTCAGTTTGTTTGGTGCAAACACTGAGGCCATGTGGTACAGGGTCCAATGTGATATGGCACACATCCTTGTTGAGCATATACCCTACATCATATCCATCTGCCTGATTGTCTGACTGTGCCAGCCAACCCCTGGCAGGGCAAGCAAAGTCTGCATACAGAGGACAGTTCAAATAGGCACCATGAAATACACACTGAGGGAACAAGGGAACAGCCCTGGTAGACAGCCTGGTAAAGCCTATGGAATGGGTTCCTTTGCCTGTGTGTTCCCTCTGCCCAATACAGCCATTCACTGCAAGTTGCTGGTGGGCACTTCTGGAACAATGTGGCCTTGCAGGGCACAGTACCAGTGTGTTGGAAGATGCCAGGATGGTGGTAATGCCTGCTTGAAAGTAACGTGCTTTTATCAGCAGTGGGACGGGTATGTGCAGCTGGTGATTGTGGATCCAGCTCTACTTTCTAGTTTGTCTGTGGCCAGCATGGATCTCCTGGAGAAAGCAGTTATATTGAACCGGCCAAGAGTCCATTCTGGTCTCCTTGTTGACTTTTTCTGACAGATAGTTTGTCTGGTAAGATCACAACTCGTGATAAGTTGATCTGTTAACCAGCCACTTAACTAACTATAGCGATCATCAGTTGGGTATTTGCTGCTGTCTAGCAAGAATATTTGAAAAAAGCAAACAAAGTGCAGTGAGGTGATCTCAACTGACAAGATTGGCTTTGCCGAAAATCCCAATTGACTGGACCGCTCAGCTTGCCATAAGCCACACCACATGGAGCTGGTCAAGTTTCACCCAATATTTATTTTTACAAAGTTTTGATCTCTATGATGATCATAACCAATTTAAATTCTGAACAGCAAGGACCTGTAAATAATAATTAGATAACAACCAGTTAATTTAGGACACTACGGAGAACTCTGTTTTTAATAATGTAATGCAATCTTTTATGTCCACCAGATCAGGTTGATATAGCCTAGTTCAATGCCTCTTGTAATAAGTAACACATCATTAGGTACTCTGATCCTTCATTAACAGACTGAAATGTAAGCCTAAATCCCTGAAGGGTAACTTGGATCCACAATCCTCTGATTTAAACTCCAAAGTGCTACAGCTGAGTTATGTAAAGATATCCAAATGTTCTGTCTGGTAATGTTTAATGTACAAAGAAAAAGAATGGAGAATGAAGAAAAAATTTGAATGAAGATTGAACACAAAAATAATGCTTGAGTCTATTAAGTAAGTTCAGAAATTTTCTCCAAAAATAACTAACACAAATGCCTTTTCCATTTATCAAACAAAAGTATTTGCATTAACAATCACTGTTTAATTTATTTTCTTTATTGTCCTATAAGTTCTCTATTTTATCTTCTTTTATATTTATCATATATAATATCATTTATCATATCCCTGTAAGACAATATCACTAGGAAACTTTGTTTATCAATTCTAACAAACCACTTAATCCTCAAAATAATCCTTGTATTCCTATTTGTGGTTCAAGGCCCTATATCACTTTGAGCCTTCACTATGTGTACTCTTTTAATAGAAACAACTTTCTCGCAGGTCATTTAGATCATACATGGGTAGGCTCTCTTTTGACACAACAATACATGAGTATGTGAACTCAGTGTCTTATCTGTGATTGTGGTGAGTACTTTCACTGGTATGTCTGCACCTGAATGCCTGTTACTTTTTCCTTATTTTCTTTGAAGACTAATTGAAGACTAAGGTGTAATATTGCTCAGAAGTAACATTCACTTTGCTTGCATTGTTTGAAAGCCATGAGCAATTAATTGTATTTTAATAGTTGGATAACTTATCATTCTTGCATTTGATTTGCAAAAAACTTTCAAAATAAAATGTTTTGTTTGACTTTTTATTTAGAGCGAGTTCTTATTTTCTCCCAATTCAAAACTTAGTAAATCTTGGGTGTATGCTATGGCACTTTCTATTCATGCAACATTCCCATTCCATTCCTGCCTTTAACTTTGATAGATCACATTTCAAATTTCTCGTGTGATTTGTTTTGTACTACTGCCTGTTAACTTTTTCCTCAGAACAATCTTTTTGACATTCTCCAAAATTGTTTGCGTTCTATTGTTTCCAACATATTTTACCCTCACAGATTTCTGGAATCTTTTATTCCATAAGTTATTTTGCCACATAAACAAATTCTGCCAGTTCATGAACTGCTTGTCCTTGTTGAAAGGTTTTAATTTAGTTACATCCTGACTGAAAATGGCAATTTCTTTTACAGTTCATGTGGGATAGTTCTACTTTCACCCCACTTGGGAAAAAGGGACAATTTGCACTTGAAATTTCATTGATTAGTTTACAGCTCTAGTTTCCATGAAAATGTGTGGGCATGATTACATACATCTGTAAACTAGTAGAAAATAATATAATTGTTACAATAAGATTGAATGACAAATGGGCAATGGAGACGAAAAGTTGCTGTCACCAACCTGGACTAATGGAGTAATTGTTCATTCTCTACTTTGGAGCAATTTGAGGCCTTTCAAGGGTCCATTGCATCATTCAGCCACTTACACAGTACAGGTTAAAGATATCGGAATGATAGAATGGAGGTGGGACAAGGTCTCATTAATCATGTTGCACTTACAATCTCTTACTGCATTTGCATGATGAGTCACATGATGTGTGCATCAGAATAATATCCACTATGTCAAAGGCCCATGAACAGGCATCCAGGGTCCTTCCCTGTTGGAGTCCTCCATATCTCACTGTTGAGGATAATGCAAGCTGCTATTTATGTATGACACAAATGCTAACATTACCAAGGAGCAGTCTCGTTTCTTGGATTCCCCACACCGGTTCAAACAATCACTATCACTGTGACTGTGGTGTAGTGAAGGAGCAGAAACATTGAGGAGATACAAATGCAATAGCAAGCTCAGGAACAGCAGTAACCTCCAGTGGCTGATGAACAGCCTCCATGTGAACAATTCACAGCAAAAGGTCCCGAAGCTGTAGAGGGGACTTGAGTATTTGGCTCCACTGTCATCTCCTCCAGTGCAGCAAGGCACAGTGCCACTGTGAACGAAAATGCTCTGGCCCACCTTGTTAGAATTTGCTGGTTTGTGACCTACAACCTGAAGAAGTGAGTGGCCATCCTGTCCCAGAGGTCATCATCCTAAAGTTTTATGCAACTGGCTACTTTCAATTGTCCTCTGGGAATCTATGTGAGATCTCCCAATCCTCAGCCCACTTATATTAAAGCCATGACTAATGTAATTTGTGCCACATCACACCATTTCACCTTGTTTCCTCAAGATGATGTCAGAGCTATAACCCACGCAGTAGGCTTTGCCAATGTAGCTGGCTTCATCTGGAGTAAAGGCACTATGGACATCATGTTGAGAAAAAATTTGATAACATGACTAATATTATCAATAGAAAATGGTTCCATTTGTTTAATATACAAGTAATCTGTGATCACTAGTAACACATTTTAAAGGTGAAAATGTGCTGCTGGAAAAGCGCAGCAGGTCAGGCAGCATCCAAGGAATAGGAAAATCGACGTTTCGGGCATAAGCCCTTCTTCAGGAAGAAGGGCTTATGCCTGAAACGTCGAATCTCCTGTTCCTTGGATGCTGCCTGACCTGCTGCGCTTTTCCAGCAACATATTTTCAGCCCATCTCTGCAAAACAACTTCACATTTTTTTGCAATATTCTCTTCCCTTCTGTAGAAGAATCCATTCAATTTTTAATCCAACCAATGAAGGAAATCATTCAATTAATTCCCATCTGTAAAATAATTCATTCTGTTTCATATATTATTCACAATGAAGTAGAAATTGATCCATGTATTCTCCTTATACTATAGTGTAATTCATTCACAGTTTACATCTTACACTTATCTATAGTGCTTTGTTTACATTTTTATTGAAATTTTACAAACGTGAATATTTACATTTTATTCATTTATCTGCAACTGTGGATAAAATCATTTACATTTTATATCTTGTTCCCATCCCTTTCCACCCTACAGTAGAGACCTGCATAACAATTAACTTAATTCTAACTGTAAGGCAGTTTTTTTTTGTAAGTTGTAAGAGACCCTCCTCTTGAAGTGTTGTCTGTGTCTTACTCAGTTGCAAGCTGCCGCTCCAATGCCTCTAACTGACCTCCCAGAATCGCAAACCTGCTGCCATCCTTAATTCGAAGTAGTCCCATCTCCAGATTAATTAAGAGTTCCCCATAGAAATAACAATGAATGACTGTTGTGACCTGTGGGGGCAGGTTCAGGACTTGAGCTTCATTACAGAGCTGTTTCCATTGCCAGTACAATTGCTGTGCCTGTGTATCTTTAAATCTTTGTGACCTATCAATATTGTGGATGACGTCAGAGATCAATATTGGGGCAGAAAGGTGGCAAATGGAATTCAATGTAGCTAAGTGTGAAGTCATTCACTTTGGTAGGAGTAACAAGAAGATGGATTACTGGGCTAATGGTAGGCTACTTGGTAGTGTGGATGAGCAGAGGGATCTTGGTGTCCATGTACACAGATCTCTGAAAGTTGCCACCCAGGTAAATAGTGCTGTGAGGAAGGCATATGGTGTACTGGGCTTTATTGGCAGAGGAATTGAGTTCCGGAGTCCTGAGGTCATGTTGCAGTTGTATAAGACTCTGGTGCGGCCTCATCTGGAGTATTGTGTGCAGTTTTGGTCGCCATACTATAGGAAGGATGTGGAGGCATTGGAACGAGTGCAGAGGAGGTTTACCAGGATGTTGCCTGGTATGGTAGGAAAATCGTATGAGGAAAGACTGAGGCACTTGGGGCTGTTCTCATTGGAGAAAAGAAGGTTTAGGGGAGATTTGATAGAGGTGTACAAGATGATTAGGGGTTTAGATAGGGTAGACACTGAGAACCTTTTACCGCTAATGGAGTCAGCTGTTACAAGGGGACACAGCTTTAAATTAAGGGGTGGAAGGTATAGGACAGATGTTAGGGGTAGATTCTTTACACAGCGGGCTGTGAGTTCATGGAATGCCCTGCCAGTAGCAGTGGTGAACTCTCCCTCTTTATGGTCATTTAAGCGGGCATTGGATAGGCATTTGGAAGTTATTGGGCTAGTGTAGGTTAGGTAGGATTCGGTCGGCGCAACATTGAGGGCCGAAGGGCCTGTACTGCGCTGTATTTTTCTATGTTCTATGTTCTATTGTATAGATTTTATCTATATGCCATCTGTGTAATAGCATTTACATTATCATAATTTTTTGTTTCACAACATGTAATGGTACTTAATCTTGTAAATTTCTTTGTTTGCTTCTCATATCCACTTTTGATGTGTCAAAGGGTACAATGTAGCTGTAGTATCTGAGCACTAGATGCTGCTGAGTCATCAGATTTTAGGTTCAATATTCCCCACTCCAGGGATTTGAGCTCATCATCGAGGCTGACACTTCACTGCAGCACTGAAAGGGTGCTAAACTGTCTGAGGTGCCATTTGTGACTTGAGACATTGAACTGATCTCTGTCTGCTGGCAGTAAAAGATGCAGAACCACTTTTCAAACAAGAATGGGGAGTACACACAGTGTCTCAGTCAATGTTTACCTCTCAACCAACATCATAATTGTCCATTTAAGTTATTGCTCCTGGTGGGATCTTTTTGTGCAGAAATTGGATGCTGCATTTCTCTGCACTTACGTGACTACATTTCCAAAGTAATTCATTCACTATAAACATTTTGGGACACGGTGAGTCATGCTGTATAAGTTCAAATATTTCTGTTCTTACCATCTTGGTATAAGAATATTTGTATTCCAATATTTGTGAGTTTAAAATGATAGTAATTGGGTGCCATTAGTGAATATGTAAACCATCTTGAACCTCAATGTTTGCATTTCAAGTCCTGCTGGCCTCCCAATCTCCTTGGGATATAAACTCTACTGTATCCAACAAATCCAGCTGAATTTTAACTCCTAAGAACTGTTAAATGGGAGCAGATGTTGGAGGTTTGGGATCGAGGGGGGAGTTGGGGAAGTGTCCTAGACTCGGCCATTTTCACCTCCTTCCACAATAACCTTCCCTCCATCTTAATGTCAGGAGTAGGGATGTTCACCCATGATTGCACGGTTCAGTTCCATTCATAATTCTTCTGGTGAACAAAACAGTTCAGACTCATTTGAGGCAAATGCTATGAATGTGTCTCTTTAAAAGAGAGTAATTGAATTGAATTGAATTGAAGTTATTGTCACGTGTACCGAGGCACAGTAAAAAGCTTTGTCTTGCAAGCAATACAGGCAGATCACAGAGTTAAGTAACATAGATAAGTAAATAATAGGTAAACAGCAGCAAAAACAAAAATACAGATACAGGTGAATGTCAAGAGTTTGTGAGTCCATTCAGTATTCTAACAACAGTAGGATAGAAACTGTTCCAAAACTGGCTGGTGCATTTGTTCAGGCTTCTGTACCTTCTCCCCGATGGCAGAGATTGTAGAAAAACATTGCCAGGTTGGGATGGATCTTTGAGAATGCTGCTGGCCTTTCCTTGACAGTGGGCCTGGTAGATGGATTCTATAGATGGGAGGTTGGCCTTTGTGAGTGTCCGGGCTCAGTTCACCACTCTCTGTAACCGTCTCTGATCTTGAATGGTACAGCTACCAGACCAGATAGTGATACATCCAGACAGATTGCTTTTGATGGTGATCCTATAAAAGGATGAGTAATATCCCGCCGAAAGTCAATAATGAGTTCCTTGGTTTTGCCGACATTGAGAGCTAGGTTGTTCTCAGTGCATCATTTTTCCAGGTCTTCCACTTCCCGTCTGTAGTCGGTTTCATCACCATCTGAGATTTGACCGACTATGATGGTGTCATCAGCGAACTTGTAAATGGCATTAGTCTGGTATTTGGCGATGCAGTCATGGTTATACAGTGAATATAGTAGGGGGCTGAGTACGTGCCCCTGGGGGGCTCCAGTGTTGAGTGTTAGTGAGGATGAAATATTGCCCCCAGTCTTCACAGATTGTGTCCTGTGGGTCAGGAAATTGAGGATCCAGTTGCAGAGAGTGGGGCTTAGTCCAAATCAGTAAGTTTAGTAATCGAGGGGATAATAGTGTTGAAGGCTGAACTGTCATCAATGAGTAGGATTCTTAGATAGCAGTTCTTGGTGTCAAGATGTTCTAGGGAGGAGTGAAGGGCAAGTGATATGGCATCTGACATGGATCTGTTGGTCCAATAAGCAAATTGGAGTGGATCAAGAGTAGTGGGGAGGCTGGAGTTGATTAATGCCATGACCAGCCTTTCAAAGCACTTCATGACCACCGAAGTTAGGGCCACTGGGTGGTGGTCATTGAGACATGCTGCATGAGCCTTCTGAGACACAGGGGTGATGTTGGCCCTCTTGAAACAGGCAGGGACAGTGGCCTGCTGCAGGGAGAGGTTGAAGATGTCCGAGAAGACCTCTGCCAGTTGATCTGCACATGAGTGCACGTTCTGGTACTCTGTCTGGTCCCATCACTTTCCTTGGATTCACGTGAAGAAAAACTGATCTGACCTCTGATGCAGTGACTGTCGTCAGGACTTGTCATATTAGGTGTTACCTCTCTGCTGAAATTCTGCTCAAAGCGAGGATAGAAGGTGTTGAGATGATCTGGGAGGGATGTATCATTGTCAGCTATCTTGCACTGACTCTTTTTAGAACTTGTGATGTCATTCAGTCCTTGCCATAGTCTCCAGGTGTCAGTCTGGGTCTCTAGTTTGGATCGGTATTGGTCCTGTCTTAATAGCTCTGCGGAAGTCATACTTGAATTCCTTATATTTGAGTGGGTCTCCTGCTCTGAAGGCCTCACACCTGGTTTTTATCAGGTTCTGTATGTCCTGATTCATCCTGGGTTTCCTGTTGGGGAACACCCGGACTGACATCCTCAGTTGTGTTCATGAGATGTCTCCTTTAACCTGAGGTGTGACAAAAAGTCCTGAGTAGGGATAGTGGTGATTATATTTAACGTCAATCCAGAGACAAGCCCATGTGATCTTTTGCTGTGCCCCAAACGTCTACAAGATGGATACAGTATCAAGAACAAATCCACAATCTTCTCAACTTTCTATCAAGCTCTCCTGGGTTCACCAGGATCCCTGAAATGGGTGGATTATCTTACAAACCATAGTTAAACAGGTTGGTACTCTACTCCCAGGAGTTTAAATGAATGAGAGGTGAGCTCATTGAAACATTTTAGATTTTTAATGGACTTGTCAGGGTAAATGCAGAGAGGATGTTTCCCCTCACGGGAACATCTAGGGGCAAAGGGCATAGTCTCAGAATTAAAGGCACCAATTTAAGACTGATGTAAGGAGTAATTTCTTCTTTCAGGGGTTTGTGAGTCTTTGGAACTTCTTGCACAGTGAGCTATTTGGAGCAGAGTCCTTCTGTGTACTTAAGGCTGAGACAGCGAGATTCTTGCTCAGTTGGGGAATCAAGGGTTACGGGAAAAGAGCTGGAAAGTGGAACATGAAGAATGTCAGATAAGGCGTGATCCTATTGAATGGCAGAGCAGGCTTGAGACTGTAAGAGCAGAGATGAGACTCTATGAGGCTCTGGTCAGACTGTGTTTGGAATATTAGGAGCAGTTTTGAGCCTCATATCTAAGGAAGAATATGCTGGGATTGGAGGGGGAGCCAGAGGTTGTTTACAAGAATGATCCCAGGGACAAAGGCTTGTTGTGTGGTGAGTGGTTGAAGACTCTGGGACTGTACTTGATGGAATTTAGAAGAATGAGGGGGGATCTGATTGAAATTTACAGAGTACTGAGAGGCCTGGATAAAGTGGATGTGGAGAAGATGCTTCCACCAGTAGGAGAGACGAAGACCTGAGGGCACAGTTTCAGAGTGAAAGGATGACCCTTTAGAACTGAGATGAAGAGGAATTTCTTCAGCCAGAGAGTGGTGAATCTGGGGAACTCATTGCTACAGAAGACTGTGGAAGCTAAACCATTGTGCGTCTTTAAGAAAGAGATAGATAGTTTCATGACTGGGAAGGAGATCATGGATTCTGGGGAGAAGGCAGGAGAATGGGGTTGAAAAATATATCAGAGCTGAAAATGTGTTGCTGGTTAAAGCACAGCAGGTTAGGCAGCATCCAAGGAACAGGAAATTCGACGTTTCGGGCCAGAGCCCTTCATCAGGGGGCTCTGGCCCGAAACGTCGAATTTCCTGTTCCTTGGATGCTCCCTAACCTGCTGTGCTTTAACCAGCAACACATTTTCAGCTCTGATCTCCAGCATCTGCAGACCTCACTTTTTACTTGAGAAATATATCAGCCATGATTGAGTGGCAGTGCAGACTCAATGGGCTGAATTACCTAAATCTGCTCCTGTATCTTACAGTCTTCTGGACACCACTCCCTGCTGTATCAAGTTGCAACTTCTAGTGGAAAAAGAAACCCAAATCAAAGCCCAAATTAAAAATGCAATGATAATCTTCACACCTTGGCACCGTAAAGGGGCTGGAAGAGAAAGACAAGGTTGATACTGCGGTGTCGAGGCATTGGTAGGAATCAATTTTTCTGTTTGAAGTGAGGGAGTAGAACTGTTGAGACTTTTGGAGCAATAGGGAAGGGAGGCAAGCAGCATTGAGTGGACCTTGCTGGTGGATCGTGTAGATTGACTGAGGGGAATGACATTTAAAGAACGTTAGAAGATGCAATTTGACGTGATAGGGGGCAGTGAGCTCAATAGAAAGCTCTGAATCATGTGGGACTTGTTCTTGTAGGCTTATCTATCCACCTGATGTTTGATGCATGATGAAAGGAGTTGTAAGACGGACCTTGATTCCATTGGTTAGATACTCATCACGAGTTGCCCACAGGCCCACTATCAATGAGGGAAGCTGATGCTGCTGGCCCAGTCAAAGAGCTTAATAATCTCAATGAGAGAGAGAGAGAGAGGTGGGTTCTGCTGAGGTACAAGACCTTGGGAGCTCAGCCAGGGAAGTTTGAAAAAATAGATAAAATCAGGAGCTGAGAGTTGGAGGTGCAATCCTTGCAAGACGATCATTGCAGCTGCTGGAACTGCTTGCAGCTCCCTCCCTGAGCTATCAGTCCTGAACGTTGAGCTGTTGTTGAGATGCTGCCACCATTTAACTGGCTTTCCCCCTGCATCGGGGGCGATTGCCTCACCACCAGCAAAATGACCCCTAATTGGGGCTTCAATTATGTTTTTGCAACCAAACATCCACTCCCTCCATCACTGACAACAGTGTGTACTATCTTCATTATGCACTGCAGCAATTCACCGACGATCCTCAGACAGCACCTTCCAATCCTACGACCATTTCCACTCAGAAGGACAAGAGCAGCAGATACATGGGAATACCGTTGACTAAGACCCCTCCAAACCAATCACCATCCTGACTGGAAATATATCGCCGTTCCTTCACTATGCTGGGTCAGAATCCTGAAATTCCCTCCGTGAGGGTATTGTGGGTCTACCCACAGCACATGGACTGCAACGGTTCAAGAAGATATCTTCCTGCCCAACTTGTCAAGGGCAACTAGGGACAGGCAATAAATGTTAGCCAGCCAGTGACATCCATGTCCCAGAAATGAATAAAAAAAGCCCGTTTCCTCCCCCCCCACCGGTGGACAGTCTCTGCATCCGTTCCCTCCACTGGGAAAAAAGCCCTTTTGAAATGACTACCTGACTACTCAGGCCCCTAGGAATCTTAGTGGCCCACAAACCGGTAAACACTTTTCACCAACTCCTCACAAAAGTTAAAGACCCGATACCCCCATTCAACAGGATGAACATAATCTACAAAGATACCCTGCAAGGCCTGTGAAAAACAGTACATAGGACAAACAGGAAGAAAAGTTGACCATATGAATGCATGAGCATCAACTCCCCACTGCCAGACTGAACCAGTACTCTGATTTCCACCCACACGGACAACGAAGGACACAAATTCAACTGGGACAATGTAACCATCCCAGCACAGGCAAAATAGAGACACATGAGAGAATTCCTTAAAGCCTGTCACTCCAGCTGGAACTCAATCAATAAACATATCGAACAGGATCTGATATACAAACCATTCAGATACAGAACTGGAAGTACCAAAAAGCAGAGACACACAAGTACCAGGCAGGACAGACCGACAGCACTTTATCGAAGACACACTGATGATGTCACCTAGCAAGGCGACAAAACGTCTGCAGAAAACCACACCAGTTCAGCGAATGAATCTATGACCAAATCCATAACCCTACGAATCTTTTCAAAAACCCGAAGCCCTTTTGGCCGTATCACATCAAACAGCCAATCACACATGGCCACTCACCATTACACCAGCTCTTCTATCTCCTGGTCCACGTCCGGGAGGTTTATAAAATCCTGGTTTCTATTCTCAGAATCATTAACATGGATATTACATTTACAACATAGCCTTTACCTTGCTGATTTCTCTCAATTATGGCATTACATGCCGTGTACTGTAAAGCAAGTCAACGTTGAATTTATAAAACTACATTTTGTCACCAAAAGCATTATCGTTTCTGTAAATAAAATCTCACAAACAAAACAGAATGACCCTTTTCAGAAGCACAAAGCGCTTTCAGTTGTTGAGAGTTTTGATTTTCCCTTGTCTATAATATAACAAAGAGCCACAATTGCTCCATCGTTAAAAGCCTTTGTGAATTATTTATCTGCACGAGATCATGTCAATCACCTTGTCTGGAAGTACCGGTTTTCTGATAGCCTGAAGTCAGATTAAATTTAATGTAACATAAATACCCTACTCCTTTCAGCTGCATCTTTGTTCCAATCCAGACTGTTTCATGAAAAATTGTTGCGCAATTAAAGAAGTAATTTTCACCCACAGATCATCAGCTCACATCTCTGTACAATTGAGAGAATACTGTAGCTTAGACATTGGACAGTAGTCCTGTAGGCTCGAAGTCAGGCCTCCTGATCTTTGTCTGATGTACATTCCTTTTGAAATAGAAATACTAAATAGTAAAATGTACTCTTAAATCCCATTGCAGGATGATTAAAAGAAGGGGACTGTTCCACAAACATAGCTCAGGTATTTTCAAAGAACTGATTGGGGGTGGTCACAATGTACAAAACATTTGAAAGGTTAGATACAGTTCATACTTATACTGTCTAGCTTCTTAATATGGGCATCATGATAGTCTGACTGGCTCTCACTCAGAGCTGAAGCATCTTTAATACCCGATTCCAGTCGCTGACCAGAATTGACAGTGAGATGTTCCAGTCTGCTCCCAGTGTTCTGGTCTGGCGGTGTTTGTGTGTGTGTTTGTGTTGGGGGTAGTGTGGTTATAGTGTGGTCATCAGGAAGGGCTTTTGCCCGAAAAGTCGATTTCGCTGCACTTTGGATGCTGCCTGAACTGCTGTGCTCTTCCAGCACCACTAATCCAGAATCTGGTTTCCAGCATCTGCAGTCATTGTTTTTACCTCGTAATGTGGTTACAGGGAGAGGGCTGGAGATAGGGCACAGTGTAGAGGGCTCGCTCCTTCCACCGCCTGTGGTGACCTGGCTAAGTCCCCTGTTTATAATCCACAATTTTAATAAGTGGTAGAGCAGGCCATCCCTGCTGTTTCCCCTGACCTGCAGAGGGGTGTTGCTATGGTAACCTCTGTTAGGCCATCCAGTTGGGGTCTGCATGGAACACTTCAGTGCACGGAATCTTGTTGCCCACCAATTAAACAAAAACATTCTAATCAGATTCAAACCCAGCAAGGAAACTTCCTCTGCGTTTGTTTAAAAAATCTCACTGATTTGAACTGATCTGTTGCTTTTTTGCAAACTTTTTGTCAAGTACATCCTTTGAACATCCTGTACTTTCCAATACAGTGAAGTCGGGCTGAATTCTCCGATTTCTCCTTAAAGTGTGACGGCCAGTGAGTTTCACAGTGGCCCACAATCAATTTTCTAACACCGTCTTCTACGTTTCTCCTCACTAATTATAATCCTGAGATGATGGCTGCATTTCTCATGAAATCGTGCTTCCTGTGCTCCAGGTAAGATCTTCTCCTGGTTTCCTTGTACCACCCACCCCTGCCCCAAAAGCCCAGCTGCCACTACTTCAGACTCTCCCAATCAGCATTGATCTCTCAGACTGCAGGGGCTCGATCTGGAAACGGTCTCAAGGGGAAAGACAAGCTCCTTCCAGGACAGAGATCTGAAGGTGCTGCTGGGCTGTCCGGGGGAGAGGATGGGAATCCTTATCCTTGCTCACCTCCCCCATCCCCCAAAGGGGAACACCATAACAAAGACAACCAACCTTGGCATAAAGAGCAGTGTGGGTCAGTGCTGTGTACAGAGTGAAAAGATTTTCTGCACTCTGCAAGATCAAGTACCACCATCTTCTCTCTGTTACCTCTTACTCAGGATACGGCACATGCATTTGCCAAGGCTCATGAACTACTTGCATGCATCGTGTTCCACCCAAGGGCTCACAGCATCACATCCTCCCAAACTGCTAACCCTTTCTGCATTTCCAGCTTACTCACTGGGAACACCTGATGACTTCTTGTGACAATGCTGTGGCTTTAGGAAGTGTGTTTTGTCCTGGTTACAATTAAGCAAAGTTTTAAGGCAGAGGTGCCGAATTGGCTCGTGAGAGCCTAGAAAGTAAACAACTTGGGAGGCCTTGTTTTTATTTAAAGTTGGAATAATAGGTGCAGCCTGGATGGGTGTGGCCAGCTCTCACAAATCAGGATTTCTAGTTTTTAGTTTTTTTAGTTTTGAAATTCAGCATCGGTTGCTATTGTGATGTTGAAAAAGTGGAACCTATTTTCCCCATCTCTTGATTATAGCCAAAAGTTAGCGGTTCTCTTCGTAGGTTGTTGGATTACATGTGAGACAAAATCTGTTTTCGAATTTGCCTTTTTGCCAAAAGGAGTGTTTATGGAATACTACTATATTGAAACAGTTAATTAGTAATAATTGTTGTATCTATTGTTCTGTTAAGTTTTCCAGTCGAGTTAATTTATTCTAAGTTCTTCTTTCTTTTGTTGCATTTTAACTATATCATTTGAATACATTACGTTTTGTTTAATAGCAAGTAGTTTGACTAGAAAATAGTTTCTGGAACATGGCACTTTACATCTGTCTTTAAAATAATAAAAAATTAGGGCCTAGTCTACCTTCTTAAAATATTTTGAGAGGGTCTGGTCCATAACACTCTCCTGCTCATCATCACCTCCTTCCGCTCATGTGTCCCTCTCTGTCATACTGAGTCTCTCCCTTTGTCTCATTGCAAAGAAAAGCTGGCCCACACCCTCACAGATTGATCCCTCAACTGACCTACCTGTAATCACTACACTACATCACTTGAACTGACTGTGACCATCCCCATATAGTGTGATTGAATGACTGTGGTGGATCCTCTAACGTTCACACATCACCACTTACTCAAAGCACACGAATTGTATTTGGTGTGTAAGCAGCTGGCAGTCTGAGTGATGATAGTCTCTGACATTCTGTAACCTGGTGCTAAAGTTAATGAGCGTCAATCCGCCATGTCAGCATCGATGTGTGAAGTGCATTGGGTGATGGCAGGATGCGTCTTCACCAAGCTATAATTGTCAGGAACTGGCTCTGACCTTTCTGTTGGGAATTTTCACTGTCTCCGTTTCGTGGTAGAGGAGAGATGTTTTGGAAAAGCGATGTAAGTCGGTCAAATTGGGCTTTTAATGAACTGCAAATGCACTGAAATAAGATCGTCACCTCTTTGAACTCACCTTTCTAAGCTCAGGGCAAGTCAAGACCTTCTTTTGCAATGATGCAAATCTATACTTTTTTCTTTCTCACCTTATTTTGTCACCACACTTGTCATTACTCTCATGACATCAGGGTGGGAGAATTCACTCAAAATTTGAAAATTAAACCTAAGCCTTTCAAATTCACAACTGTCCCAGAAGATGGCATTCCAAGGTAATGTCTGGGACTGTAATTTTCAAAGTTTCCCAGCACTGGATCAAAATCCCATGGCCATTTGATGTCTCACCCAATAATTCAGATCTCTGAATCATTTATAGAGTCAGGGCAACACGAAAAGAGTATTAAATCCAATTCATCCATGAGGACCAGATAACTTAATTTAGTCCCATTTGCCAGCACTTAGCCCACATCCCTCTAAACCCTTCCTGTTCATATACCCATCCAGATGCTTTTTCACTGTTGTAATTATGCCAATGTCCACCACTTCCTCTGACAGCTCATTCCATGCACACACCACCCTTTGTGTGAAAACGTTGCCGCTTAGGACTCTTTTAAATCTTTCCCTTTTCATCTTGAACCTCTGCCCTCTAGTTTTGGATTCCCCTACCCCATGGAAAAGTCCTTATCTATTTACCCTCACGATTTTATAAATCTCTGTAAGGTCACCCCTCAGCCTCCAGGGAAAACAGCCAATCTGGTGGCAGTGACTCTGTTGTCGTTGTGTATCCCTCCTCCACATTCGTGTTTTGCTCCTTGATTTGTTCCATTCTGACTTAATTTACCTAACACAATTACCCTCTTTGTTATTGTCCAGTCTTCAATCTCAGCACAGACCATCCCATGTTTTTTTCTTTCCACTCTCTACCCTTGCATTTGCTTAAAACCTGGTACATCCCTAAGGCTAGGATTTAATGTGGTGAGTACAAAGTGTGGCCATAGGTGACTTCAAGGGGCATTAACCTACTTAGGCCCTCTTTATCACCCCAGCATGAAAGTTCATTGGATTAAGCATCAATTTGGTACTTAAGGGCTTCTCCTTTGTCCAATCAGGAGCCTGCTCACTGAATCCTTGCCCTGTCCACCACCCACCCAGAGTAACTGCTCAATCAGAAATTTGTAGGCTCAGGGTTGGAAGCACAAGTGGCACACCATGACCAGCTTCACCAGTGGGTAAGAAAGTGGGTATTTTGGGGAAACTATTGGGGATGGGGTGAGTAACCCTCCCTGTCCCAATTAGCCCCAGATTCAGGCAAGTGGAGCTTCCCTGTGAAGAAAACACGCCCTGTTCCCACCAGCTGGGAGAGAGGGTATTCAGCCCAATGAGTGGCTTAGGCCCTTGGAATCAAGGGTTATGGAGATAAGGCAGGAAGTGGATATTGATTAGGAATGATCAGCCATGATCATATTGAATGGCGGTGCAGGCTCGAAGGGCTGAATGGCCTACTCCTGCACCTATTGTCTATTGTCTATTAGCTGGTGATTCAAAAGCTTCACTTGTTGGCGGGCTGAGGATGCCCACCATGGATTTTCCTGCCCGGAGTGGAGGTGGTGAGAAAGGGACTGAGTACACCTCTGGGTGAACTCAACCAAATATTTGCCCTTTCCTCACCATCTCCAGGGAGGGGAAATTGCACCCTGACTTTACCCACTTCTGATGAAGGCATATTGGAGCCTGAGCAGACCATTCAGCCCCTTGAGCCTGTTCCGCCATTCTAGACCATGGACTAATCAATCACCTCAATGGGCGTGTCAGTGACTCACGAACCTGAAAGTTTCTCCACAGATGCTGCCGAACTTGCTGAAAATTTCCTGGTTTTATTCACTAACTACATTTTGATCTCATCCTAGCCAATTTGCTGCAGTTTGGACAGAGCAGAGGTTCTGTGACTCATAGCTTCTGTCTTTGATTCTATTAACTCACCAAGAATCTTCTGATCCTTTGACATTCTCGAAACAGCTTGCTGGAATTTTTCACCCTGGTTTTGGCAGGTTCCTAGAGAATGGGTGTGTCAGTTTTGAGGTGGATACAGAGAAGCAGAGGAAATCCCTTTTACAATGACCTCTCTCTCAGAAAGACAATGCGATGGGGAGAGACTACGAGTGAGAATTTTGCAGGAACCTGACCGAGTCCAGGCTGGGGGTGGGGGATGGGGGATTGAAGGGGTGTGGTGAGGATGGGTGAGAGGTGGATTAAATAATATGGAAAATAATAAGATTCTGACAATGATTGACAAATGTGACCCTTGCTTTGTTTGTGATTGAAGTAATCAAGGTCCAGCCGATGGAGCAGCTGCTAACACAAACCAGCCGAGCAGCCCTTTGAAGGTCACAGTGAAGATTATCAAAGATCCACTCCTGGACTATGGTTTTATGGTCTCAGAAGATTCACCAGTATGTGTGAAGTCTGTCACTGCAGGTAAATACCTAGGAATGGGAGGTTCCAATGTGGCAGCACGGCAGCACAGCAGTTAGCACTGCTGCCTCACAGCACCAGAGACACAGGTTCAATTCCAGTGTCAGGCAACTGTCTGTGTGGAGTTTGTACATTCTCCCCGTGTCTGCGTGGGTTTCCTCCGGGTGCTCCGGTTTCCTCCCACAGTCCATAAATGTGCAGGTTAAGCAAATTGGCCATGCTAAACTGCCTGTAGTGTTAGGTGAAGGGGTAAATGTAGGGGAATGGGTCTGGGTGAGTTGCGCTTCGGCGGGCCGGTGTGGACTTGTTGGGCCGGAGGGACTGTTTCCACACTGTAAGTAATCTAATCAAACTGAGGGAAGGTCTGAAGTGTTTTCAAGAGGGGCTGAGGGTCTGATAGGGCCAGGGCTTTTAACTGATACAGTCCATCTCAACACCTCCAGCATTAACTCTGAACTCTTCTCAATCTTTGTCAGTTTTGCCATGGTGACAATACTTCAAGTGGAATTTTCTCTTCATGACCATTGAAGTTCGGGCCACTGGGCGGTAGTCACTGAGACATGCAGCATGAGCCTTCTTAGACACAGAGATAATGTTGGCCCTCTTGAAACAGGCAGGGACAGTGGCCTGCTGCAGGGAGAGGTTGAAGGTGTCTGAGAAGACCTCTGCCAGTTGATCTGCGCATGCTCTGAGTGCACGGCCTGGTACTCTGTTTGGTACCATCACTTTCCTTGGATTCACACGAAGGAAAACTGATCTGACCTCTGATGCAGTTCTTCTCCCTTTCTCAACTGTTGGAGTGACATGAGTAATTTTTTCAGTCTGTGGGACCAGTTCCTCAGCTTTGATAGGTTACAGTCAGGGCATATGCATTGTCTGCACCAATTCTCCTTTAAAACTCTGGCATGGAATCTTCTGCTCTGAGTGATTTGTCACACTTTCATGCCTTTAACTTGTTCATTATTTTCATAGAATCATCATTGAATCCCTCCAGTGCAGATAGAGGCTATTCGGCCCATTGAGTCTGCACTAACCGTTTGAACAGCATCTCACCCCATCTCCTTAACTCCACATTTACCACAGTTAACCCACCTAGCCTACACACTATGGGGCAATTTAGCACGGCCAATCCACCCAGCCTGCACATCTTTGGACTGGCAGGAAACCGGAGCACCTGAAGGAAACCCACATAGATATGGAGGGGGAAGGTAGAAGCTCCACACAGGCAGATTTGCTTTGGTTATTTTGGTGAGCTCCTGTCCTTGGTCCAATATCAATTTCCTTCTGATTTCTAGCATGCTGGTCCTCGGGTTCTACGCTGTGATTATTCAACACACACAAGAATCCTTAGTTCCATTGACATTATCTGTGTTCCCTAGTTCTTTATAAGAAAGTCACAAACAGGTACAATCCACCTCTCTCTCTCTCTCTCTCTCCACAATCTGAGAAATGCATCATTCCCTTTTCATTGAGATGAGACAAGCTTCAGGCAGCAAGATGTGCAGTTGTAAAAAAAAAGTATGAATAATTATCTGTTTTTTTTAACCTTTGCATATGCTAATAGCTTCCCATGTACTTTCAGTTTTTACTCCTCTTTCTGTGAGGGACAACTAATGCTCCATTCAAAAATATGCTGACTTCATTTTGCTTCTTAGGTGGTCCTGGAGAGGGACAGCTATTCCCAGGTGACCAGATTTTACAAATTAACGACATGCCTCTGAATACAATTTCCCAGGAACGTATCGATAACATTATTAGGTGAGGACCCTTTTAGCGCATTCACTGAATGTAAAGTTTTAATAGTTACCACCAGCTAATCATTAATGGCCAGAGTCGTAGGTAGACAGGATAGCGAAGAAGATGTTATGGTTTCCTTTATTGTTCAATGCATTGAACATAGGAGTTGGGATGTCATGTTGTGGATGTACAGGACATTGGTTAAGCCACTTTTGGAATATTACGTGCAATTCTGGTCTCCTTCCTATCGGAAGGATGTTGTGAAACTTGAAAGGTTTCAGAAAAGATTTATAAGGATGTTGCCAGGGTTGGAGGATTTGAGCAATGGGGAGAGGTTGAACAGGCTGGGGCTGTTTTCTCTGGAACTTCAGAGGCTGAGGGGTGACTCTATAGATGTTTATAAAATCATGAGAGGCCTGGTTGGGGTAAATAGCCAATTACTTTTCCCTGGGTGGGGGAGTCCAGAACCAGAGGGCATAGGTTAGGGGATATAACAGGGTCTTAAGGGGCTTTTCACGCAGAGGGTGCTGCATGTATGGAATGAGCTGCCAGAGGAAGTAGTGGAGGCTGGTACAATTGCAACATTTAAAAGACATCTGAATAGGAAGGGTTGAGAGGGATGTGGGCCAAATGCTGGCAAATGGGACTAGATTAATTTAGGATATCTGTTCGGCATGGATACGTTGGACTGAAGGGTCTGTTTCTGTGCTGTACATCTCTATGACCTTATTTGAGGGCTGTCTTTAAGTTTGAAGTTTGAATTGTGAAGTTTTGTGACCTTCAAAGTGCTATATAAATGCAAGTTGTTGGTGGCAAACTCAGAAAATAAAACAAAGCTAAAGTGTAGAAAATTGTTTGCAGTTCTAAAGGGAGATCACCAACAAGACTTAATTGAGTGTCATATGTCTCCTTAGTTCTACAGCAGCTCACCCAGACATCCTGCACAATAGTGTTCTATAATATAAACCATTACATATATTGAATTACACAAACAGTTGAGTTCTCAGTTACTCACAGAGACAAATATTCTGCTGCACGCACAGTCGACATTTCAATCGAAAATTCCATTACACAGACAGTTGAGTAAGTTTTCACACACAAGTTTGAATATTCCATTACACACTTGGCCAGTTCTCTATTACATGCAAACATAATTGAATACCCCATTTTAAACACATTTGAAAATTCAAATACAAAGACAAACTTGTATGCACAATTGAATGCTTAGATATGCGTTAAGAATGTGGTGCTGGAAAAGCACAGCAGGTCAAGCAGCATTCGAGGAGCAGGAGAATCGACATTTCAGGCAAAAGCCCTTCAACAGAAACCCTTTATTCCTGATGAAGGGCTTTTTCCCGAAACATCAACTCCCCTGCTCCTTGGATGCTGCCTGACCTGCTGTGCTTTTCCAGCACCACAGTCTCGACTCTGATCTCCAGCATCTGCAGTCCTCACTTTCTCCTTCTTTGATATGTGCACTGCCAGGTTATACATACAGTCAAAAACTTGGATATACATATAGTCAAATACTCCATATATACACAATCATGAACTCCATTCCAAGTACTATTGAATGCTCCGTTGTGTACCCTACACAAACAACCAGTACCCCATTACACATACAGCCAATTTCTCCATAAATACAGACAGTTGAACACTCTATTATCCACACAGTTGAGTTCTTGCTTGCTTACCTAAGATGAATTCTCCATTGTATCCACAGTCCCACTATTTATAATTCAGTGTATTCTATCAGGAATGTAGTTAAAGAAAGCATTTTAAGTTAAAGATTGTTCATAAATGATAAACCAAAGCAAGGTGTATGTAGCGTGTGCATTTGTCAAACCCAGAGCCTCTTTTGTTGGAATATATTTCTCCTGTCCAATGCTTGTAGCTCTAGGATTCACTGCTAAGGTGGTGATCATTACAAAAGAATCTCTCAGTAACTTTACTGAATTTGATTTGCTTCCTGTTAAAGGTGTTATCAAGGGTCTTGGGCTTAAACAGTGTTGTCTGGCTGGATCTTAAGAACTGTTTAGCAGAATATATAGAATGGAGTTCCCACCTGTGTAGAAAACCTCACTGCAATCCCAATTTAAATACATGCCAAACATTGGAGGCAGGGTTTGTAAGAACCAAATATGTAAAACTAAGTATGGTCTGAGTTATGACTTGTACTCTTTTGGATGTATTTCAATCTCCAGTGTGTTCATGGTCACATCCAGAATGTGTAAGGCTGACGTCTTCATTAGACTTCACTCTGCTTTAATCTGGGCTGTGGGAGACTGCTTATAGGAAGGCATCTTTACCCTTTGTATCTGAACTCTGGACTTACACTGGAGCTTTAGTGTGATTGTTTACCAGAAATGTTTCTGATGCTGATGTCTTTGTGTAAACATTGGTTACCATGAGGGACTCTCCTTCTCAACTTTTCCCCTTGTCTGAGGTTCAAGTTAAACCACTACCATTACAGAAAGCCCTAATAGAGCCAGAGAGTCATGGAGATGTACAGCACAGAAACAGACCCTTCTCCAACTCATCCATGCTGATTAGATATCCTAACCTAATCTAGTACCATTTGCCAGCGCTTAGCCCTATATCTCTCTCAACCCTTCCTATTCATATACCTATCCAGATGCCTTTTAAATGTTGTAATTGTACCAGCCTCCACCACTTCCTCTGACAGCTCGTTCCATACATTCACCACCCTCTGCGTGAACACGTTGCTTCTTCAATCCCTTTTATATCTTTCCCCTCTCACTCTAAATTTATGCCCTCTAGTTCTGAACCACCCCCCAACAATAGAAAGACTGCATTGTGAATCTTTTTATTTCTTTATTTCTTACTTTCCTAACATATACTGTGTATATCTGTCATGTTCTGTAACTTATTTCTTTATTTTCTCTAATTTTATACCTGAGATTTATACCTAGGTATTTTGTACTTAAGGTGCCACTGTGTGTTGGTGACATTGTACACTTTTCACTGCACTCCAGTACTTTTGTAACTTGAGCACACGTGACACTGAACCTAATTCTAATTCACCAGTCACCTCTCTTTCTCAAATGAGAGAGCAGTCCCATGGGGCTTGTAAGATCGTGGCAATTTTATTTTTAACATCGAACTACAATCTGAGTGAGATAGACGGAGTAGATCAGATTGGGATGTCTGGTCAGTGAGGACAAGTTGGACAAAAGGGTCTGATTCCACGCTGTACAACTCTTATGAGTCTTATGTGTTGCTGTTAAGTTCAAGCCTGTGATCCCGGAAAATAATATTCTGTGCCAGGAGCTTAATTTTGCAGGTTTTAGTCAAGTGTCCTTTTTTTCCTGCATTGGACCCATATTGCTTTAATATTTGTCAAATTGTTTATTGCAGGGAATGTGGTGACACTGTTACAGTGACTGTCCTGCGAAATACCCCTGTAAGTACAATCTTTCGACTTTTAAAAGCAGAGCTTTCCAATGCTACTCATGGTCATCAGTTCGATTCCAGCCTCGGGCGACTGTCCGTGTGAAGTTTCCATATTAAATTATTAAATTGCCCCTAGTGTTCAGGGATGTGTGGGTTAAGTGCATTAGTCAGGGGAAATGTAGAGTTATATGGTAGGGGAATGGGTCTGGGTGGGATACTCTTCAGAGGGTCGGTATGGACCTGTTGGGCCAAATGACCTGTTTCTACACTGTCGGGATTCTATGGGTTTATTCACAACTCGGTTGCAGTCCAGGAAAGATCCACTCGACGTGATTCAGATTCATTCCCAAATACTTTAGTCTGGCATTTGCAAAGGCAGTTTGAATGACATGCCTTAGATAGAGAGGCTAGACAGGATGGGCTTGTATCCCGTGGAGTTTTGAAGACTTATTAGTGAAATAACTAACAGATATAACAAATCTATAGATGGGATGGATGCTGACATTTACAGTGAGCACTTGATCTTGGACACGGGAACAGGAGCAGGCTATTTGGCCTGTTCCTTCAGTCAGCTGTACCTCATCTCTGTCTACTCACTGTCGCTGAGTATTCCAATAAAAATCTATCAAACTTCAATTGACCCTGTTTCCTTAGTATTAAGAGAACTAGATGTCTTGAAGTAAGCTTGCAGAAAGCCACCTGACTCTGAACAGGATGGTGCTTTATGTTCAATTAACATTTGATGGGGCTTGATGAGACTGTGCACTGCTCCAAGTTTGACACAAATTCAACCAGCTCACGTCGGAAGGGTTTGATTCATGCTTCAGTGGCCATTTGTCTTGTGTGATGTGTTATCAAGCTACATAATCAAAGAAGTTTCCAGGCTTCATGCAGGATACAAACGAAGATTTGATCATTAATCTCAGCATATCCTAAAGTGGAGCAGCACCCATCAACTAGACCTCCAGCTCTCTCTATCTAGTTAGAAGTACATGCTATTACGGGGATATTGGATGAGCTTCAGTACAAGACTGAGGCAAGCACTAGACTTTTAGAGTTGAATTATTAAACCGAGATGCCATGTCCTCTTTCAGATGGATACAAAAGGTCACGTGGCACAATTTGAATGGTTTATTGCAAAGGGAATTAACTGCAAGAGTAGGGAGATTATACATGAATTTTACAGGGCTTCGGGGAGACCACATCTGGAGTACTGTATACAGTTTTGGTCACTGTACTTATGGAAGGATGTTAACGCATCAGAAGCAGTTCAGAGAAGGAATACCTGGAATAAGTGGATTGCCTTAGATAGAGAGGCTAGATAGGATGGGCTTGTATCCCGTGGAGTTTTGAAGAGTTATAAGTGAATTAACTAAAACATCTAAGATCTCAAGGGGTCTTGAACGGGTGAATGCTGAAAGAATTCAGATTTCCTCTGTGAGAGAATCTGAGAACTGGAGATCATTATTTTAAAATGGGGGGCACCCATTTAAAACAAAGATGAGAAAACCCTTTTTCTCTCAAAGGGTTGTGGGCCTTTAGAATTCCCTTCCTCACGAGGTAGTGGATGCAGAGTATTTAAATATTTTTTCAGGGAGTGATAGACAGATTCCTGATGACTGAGGAGTTGAAAGATTATCAGGGAGATACAGGAATGTAGAGTTGAGGTTAAAATCAAGAGGAGTCATGATGGCTCAGTGGTTAGCAGTGCTGCCTCACAGGGCCAGGAACCTGGGTTCGAATCCAGTCTTGGGTGACCATGTGGAGTTTGCACAATCTCCCTGTGTCTGTGTGGGTTTTCTCCTGGTGCTCTGGTTTACTCCCACAGTCCAAAGATGTGTAGGTCAGGTGAATTGGTAGTGCTAAATTACCCATTGTATTCAGGGGTGTGTAGGTTAGGTGAATTAGTCAGGGATTACTGTTGGAGAGTGGGTCTGGGTGAGTTACACTTTGGAGGGTTGGTGGGTGGACTTGTTGGGCTGAAGGGCCTGGATCCTACAATAAAATCAGAACAGCTGTGATTTTATTGAAGAGCGAAGTAGGCTCATAGGCCTACCCTCTTGATCCTTGTTTGTATGTTCGTATTTTAGGTTACAATCAAACTTTTGGAACTCAGAACATCAGTGCAGGGCTTTCCCAACTGCCACACATTGTCAACACAAAACGCCAAAGCTGTTGTTTAAGTGCCATGGTTTCTGTTTGTATACAGGGGCCCAAGTCATCATTTATTACTGAAGAAAAGCGAGCCAGATTGAAAAGCAACCCAGTCAAAGTACACTTTGCTGAGGAAGTGATCGTCAATGGCCAAATACAGGTTTGTGCCTTCCACAGGCATTTAGCCCACTGACTACTTCAGCCAGATTATAATTAATCTGATTTGCTCCCAGTATGTTCTGGACTGGGTAACTTGTATTTTTCTATATAACACTAGGTGCCTTATTGGTTTTATGCTTCCTAAGGGCCTGAATAATGTTGATTGTGTCGAGCGTTGGTGAAACTTGAGTCCCATACTAGTATTTTAGAATTAAACAAAGCTAATTACATAGGGAAATCGACAGATTTGGCCCAGTGGGCCATGCGGAAAGACTAAAATGTAGGACTATTGATGAACATTAAAGGAGATATTTAATTCCTCCAACTAAAATATATTTAGAAAGGAAGAAAAGAATATAAGAGGGATAAATGCATCCATAGCTAACTAAGGAAGTTAAAGATAACATAAGGGCAAAAACTAAGGCATGCCATATTGCAAAGAGCAGTGGCAGGCTGGAGGATTGGGAAACTTTTAAAGACCAGCAAAGGGTGATTCAAAAGTAATAAAAAGAATGAAGGTTAATTATGAAAGAAAACTAGCCCAAAATATAAAAACAGACAGCAAATAATTTTATCAGTATATAAAAAGGAGAGTAGCTAAGATGAATGTTGGCCCTTTCGAGGTCGAGGAATTAATAGTGGGGAGCACAGAAATGGCAGAGACTCTAAATCAATATTTTACCTCAGTTTGCACAGTGGAAGACACTGAAACCATCCCAATTGTAACAGGTAATGCAGAGATTATAGAAAAGGTAGAATTTGTAGCAATCACCATCAATAGGGAGAAAATTCTGAGCAAAGTATTGGGATTAAAGGCAGACAAGTCCCCAGGATCTGATGACCTATACCCTATAGTCTTAAAGGAAGTGACAGCGAGGATAGTGGATACATTAATTATAGTATTCCAAAATGTCCTGGAATCTGGAAAGGTTCTAGTGGTTGGAAAATTGCTAATGGAAGACAATAGTTCAAAACGGGAGGGAAATAGAAAGTAGGAAACCACAGAATGGTTAGTTTATTGTCTGTCATTGGGAAATTGTTTGAATTCATTATTAAGTGGTATTACATTTGTAAAGTAAAAACAAACCACCACAGTCAGTGTGGTTTGATGAAGAATAATTCATTTTCTTTGTGAAGATTAATTCATTTAATTTGCTAGAACTCTTTGAAGATGTAACAAGTGAAGTGGGTAATGGAGGTCCTGTAGATGTAGTATATCTGGACTTCTGGAAAGCATTTGATAAGGTGCCACACATAACTGGTCTGTGGTTTCCTACTTCTGCCTCCCTCCAGATAATGTGGAACTGGAAGGAACCTGTGTGTCTTCCACATCAGGTTATTAAAAACAGTTTGTGCTCCAGACATGTGTGGACTTTGGATCCCCTGATACTTCATACCATGGTGCCAACTCTCAGTTATGCCACTACTTTTTTGGATGCCCAGAACAAAATTTAGTGCCCTCCAACTAGCCACATTTTGAGGCCTTCTTTCACTAATCTGAAGTAACTGTATGTCCTTCATTAGATCTACCAACTCTACTTCGGGCAGCACAGTGGCTCAATGGTTAGCACTGCTGCCTCACAGCACCAAAGTCCCAGGTTTGATTCCAGCCTTGGTCGATTGTCTGTGTGGAGCTTGCATGTTCTCCCCGTGTCTGTGTGGGTTTCCTCTGGGTGCTCCGGTTTCCTCCCACAGTCACAAAGATGTGCAAGTCAGGTGTATTGGCCATGCTAAATTGCCCATAGTGTTAGGTGCATTAGTCAGAGAGGGATGGGTCTGGGTGAGTTACTCGTTGGAGGGTCGTTGTGGACCGGTTGGGCCGAAAGGCCTGTTTCCACACTGTAGGGAATCTAATCTAAACCTAACACAAGGCCCTTAATAAGGCTGGAAATCTGAAACTTTAGGCATAAGAAGCACACTACCTTAACCCCACCCTGGACTCCTGATCTTCAGTGTAGTCCCTCCAAACCAGTTGCTTTGTTTGGCTTGGTCTCCGGACAAAACATAGAAAACTCCTATGGCTGTGATGGGGTTTTTTTTGGTTGTTTAATCCCAAAGGATTGGCTGAGCTTTTCTGTGGATGTGTGTGTGTGAGTGAACTTTGGAACAAAATGACAGCAAGAAGTTCATGAATACCTGGAGAGATTGGATCTGAAACTTCAGGAAGGATATTGGAGGCAAACTGTACATATCACTAAGCACAAACACAAAAACAGGTACACAGACACACACAGACACACACAGACACACAGACACACACACACACATACACACACATGCACAAACGCAGACGCATGCAGACACAGATATAGACACACACACACACACAAGCACAGATACCGACACCCACACAGGCACACATATACAGACACATACAAACACACAGGCAAACACACACAAATGCATACACACACACAAACATACACAGAAACATATATATGCATGCACACACACATGCATACGCACAAATACATCCACACCTATATATTTTATATATGCGTACACACAATCTCTCTCTGCTGCCCCTCATTTTAGTATTTGTAACAAAGATAATGAGGAGTCTATTATGTTATTTTGCTTATCTGTTTTCATAAATAATCCTAGAATTTTGCGTTTTATCATTCCCACAGGGTAACTCGCTACTCTTAATGCCCGGTATTCTCAAGGTGTATTTGGAAAATGGACAGACCAAAGCCTTTCAATTTGAGAAAAATACAACAGTGAAGGTAATGACGGCTATAGGTGTTCTTTGTTCCTTGCTGTGAATTTTCCCATTTGTTGATTTTGCTCAGCTTTGAATGTACTATTAATTTTAACCGTCTACTGGGGGTGGGGTAGGAGGGAGGGAGGAGGTGTTGGGGATAGGTTTGGTGGAGAGGGCAGTAAATGAGTGAAAACTTTTAATTCAGTTGTCAATGGATTAAAGTAGCATTAGTGACAAAGATATAGGAGAGAGATGATGGTGCTTTTTTTCTTTATTTCACTATTTTTGTACTTAAAGTTTGTAACTAGGTAGAACTTTTATAGAATCCCTACAGTGTGGAAACAGGCCCTTTGACCCAACAAGTCCACACTGACCCTGTGAAGAGTATCCCATCCAGACCTATTCCCCGATACAATTACTTTACATTTCCCCTGACTAATCTACACATCCCTGAACACTGTGGGCAATTTAGCATGGACAATTTACCTAACCTGCACATCTTTGGATTGTGAGAGGAAACCAGAGCACCCGGAGGAAATCCACGTCAACACAGGGAGAAGATGCAAACCCCACACAGACAGTTGCCTGAGGCTGGAATCGAACCCAGTCCCTGGCGCTGTGAGGCAGCAGTGCTAACCACTGAGTCACCGTGCTGCACCTAACTTTGTACTTAACGTGGTGCCGTGTGTGGCAGCATCGTGACTTGTCACCATACTCCTGTACTTTTATACTTGAGTACACGTGACAATAAAACCTAAAATCTAACTCTGATTTAAAAACCAATTCTAGACCATTCATTCCTGTTTACAAATGTTACTTTCCATTGTCACAATTTTTGTTTATGCTTTATGAACACTAAATGTTGTAAATCAACATTTCCATTCAAGTGCCATAATGTTTTTACAAGCTGCAGCCACTAAGTGATTTCACTCAGTATGATGTGTAGTAAAGACTCAGGTTTGTTATCTAACCATGGAAGCTGCTCTGGGCAATCTAGTATTCATTAATATAAATAATAGTGAGATTGAATTGGATTTATCATTCTGATAAATGTTAGATTCAGCACCTTACCTTTAAACAGAGGTCTCCTCTGGGAGCACTGGTGAGACATAAACATCCAATAAATGACTGGTTCCAAATTCAAGGAACAGGCTGATTGACTGAAATGAGTTAGATTGTCTTGTCATACAGTCATGGAGTCATGCAGCACAGAAAGAGACCCTTCAGTCCAACTCAACCATGCTGACCAGATATCCCAATCTGATCTAGTCCCATTTGCCAACATTTGGCCCATACCCCTCTAATCTCTTCCTATTCATCTACCCATTCACATGCCTTTTAAATGTTGCAATTGTACCAGCCTGCAACACGTCCTCTGGCAGCTCATTCCATACATGCACCAGCCTCTGTGTGAAAAAGTTGCCTGTCAGGTCTCTGTCAAATCTTTTCCCCTTCACTTTAAACCTATGCCCTCTAATTTTAGATTCCCCTATCCTGGGAAAATGACCTTGACCAGTCATCCTATCCGTGCCCCTCCTGATTTCTATAAATCTCTATAGGGTCACCCCTCAGCCTCCGACACTCCAGGGAAAACAGCCCCAGCCTGTTCAGCCTCTCCATATAGCTCAAACCCTCCAACTCTGGCAACATCCTTTTTAACATTTTCTGAACCCTTTCAAGCTTAAGAATGTATTTCTTACAGCAAGGTGACCAGAATTGAATGTAGTATTTTATAAGTTGCTTCACCAGTTTCCTGTCCAGTTGCAACATGACCTCTCAATTCCTATATTCAATGCACTGACCAATGCACTGACAAACATGCCAACTGCCTTCTTCACCACCCTGTCTACCTGCAACTCCACTTTCAAGGAACTATGCACTTGTACTCCTAAGCATCTTTGTTCAGTAGCACTCCCCAGGACCTTACCATTAAGTGTATAAGTCCTGCCCTGATTTGCCCTATCAAAATGCAGCACCTCACATTTATCTAAATTAAACTCCATCTGCCATTCCTCGGCCCATTGACCCATCTGATCAAGATCCTATTGTATTCTGAGATAACCTTCTTCACTATTACTACATCACCAATTTTTGTTTCATTAACATCCTGTTTTGCCCAGTGAAACCTTGTCATTTAATCTCTCCTGCCTTCCATCACAGACCTTTCCTTTTTCTCTTTCACCACTCACTGCTCTCTGTCTGCAATATTCATTTTGAACCTGTTACATCTCCAACTCTCTCTAATTCTGAAATACGCTCTTCATTAATGCTGAAACTTTAATTTTGTTTCTCTCTCCATAGATGCAGTCTGACCAGTTTATTATTTCCAGCTTTTTCTATTTTTTATTTCAGAGTCTCAGTATTCTGATCTGCCCCTTATATTAACATGATTTTTATTAACAACATCAATGACAACAATCTGCATTTAGAGAGTGTATTTACTCAGGTGTTTCACAGGACATTTATGAAACCAAAATTGACACAAATCATATAAAGAGATATTAGGATAAATGATAAAACTCTTAGTGAAAGCGATGTGTCTTAAAGGAGGTGAAAGGAATGGAAAGGCAGGGAAATGCTGAACTTGGCTATCAGCGATGGAATGTTTAAAGTCAGGGAGTTGAATGAGGCCAGAATTTGAAGAATGTAGATGTCTTGGAGGATGGTAGTAGTGGAGGACACACAGAAATAAGGATGGTCAAGAAAATGGAGGGTTTTGAAATGAAGGATAATGGTCAAGTCAATGTACACCAAAGAGACAGAGTTCAGGTGAACAGGAACCTGTAAGTTAAATGTAGACAACAGATTTTTGGCTAAGCTATCATCTATGAAGGGTGGGGGATGGGACACTGGGCACGAATTCGGACCTCCATATAATTAAGTTGCAGTAGAGTGTTTCAGCAATAGATGAGTCGAGGATGGAGTCAGGCAATAGTATTGAGGTGGGATATAGGCAGTCTTAGTGATGATGTGGATTTGTGGTAGGATCTCTGGTCAAATGTGGTTCCCAGGTTGCAAAGTCTGGTTCAGCCTCAGCTAGTTGAGAGCGAGGTGGAATTGGTAACTAGAGAACACAGCAGGACTTGAAGATAATAGCTTTAGTCTTTCTGGTATTCAGTTTGAAGAAATCTTCTCTCATCAGTACTGAATGTGAATCCAAAGTCTGACAGTCTGAAGACATTGGAGGTTGGAATGGAATCATAGTTCAAAAATTTCTTTAAGAATTTAATTTGGTTATGAACTGAAAGAGCAAGATTGATTATACTGTAGCCATCTGGTAATCTGTGAAATGAGCAAACTTTGAGGTACAATACTGACCACGTTTCAGAAGTAGCTCTTTAGCATTAAGCACTTTGGAACATCTTTTGGTGATAAAAATGTGTTGTCCTCATGCTGTCAATTTCTTTAATGCACATGAACAGTATACAAAAGCAACCGAATCTGCAGAATAGCAAACAAAACATAGAACAAAAATTATTGATGTAAGCTTGTCGGTCAACACTTGATTTTTAATCTGATTTTCAAGGTAATATCCAAAGTCTTGTATTCACTGCGTAATGGATGAAAGCATTTATCCACTAAAGGCCAAATTCTGCAGTGAGGATTGTCAAGATTCATGGATGATAACTGAAATAAGTCAACTCCGAAAATGCTTTTCCATTTTTGCAAATCAATGTATCCAGCAATTAAAAAAGCTTTCAAAAGCTTTTAGACATTGACAGAACAGGACAGACAATAGATGTTGGAAAGGGAAGCAAGAACGACTGCTAATTACAATGGGCTCTGTTCCTGCCAATGGCAGAGGTACTGGGAGATATGGTAACCCCCTCGACCTTTATGTCTGGTCACCAATTAGTTCTAGTCAAGAAAGTCCATGGGCAACCTATTCAATCTGCTAAGGTCTTAAGTAATCAATTATTGGCCACTGATGAGCGTCAAATGACCACCTTCGATGTCTCTCTCTTTACATTCCTGCTGGTGTTGGTTTCCCTGGAAAACCAGGGCGACCTCGCTGCCGGATTGGGAGGGGGGATCTCCAGTTACCCCAAATGGCATCTACCTCTAAACTCCCTGACCATCCCCCATTGCCTTCCCACACTGTGACAAGAAGATAAAGAAGACTTGTGTTATTACAGCTGGATCTGATGATGAGTAGGACTTGCCTGACTTCAGGACTCAAAGGCTGCTAGCCTCTGATTGGCAGGCAGTTTTTGACAACCCAAGATACTAGCATTGAGCCCAATGAAGGGCCAGGAAACTCGCCCAGGCTTACCAAGTCAGCTCTGACTGTCTTCTCAGCCAAGGGCAGGGGTACATTACTCACCACCGAAAGCCAGTGTGAGAAAAAAGAGGAACTTCATGCCCTCTGAGTCGATATATTAGGCACCAGGATTGTGAATGGTGCATAGGTTTGGACAATTTATAGAGCAAGACATGTAGTGAGTGGATGGAGGAGGGGGTTTGGACAACGGGTGGAGAAGGGGTTTGGGAGGGTGGGTGAAGAAGGGGGTTGGGAGGGTGGGTGATGAATGGGTTTGAGAGAGAGTGGACAAGGGGTTTGGGACAGTAGGTGGAGAAGAGGGCTGGGAGAGTGGGTGGAGAAGGGGTTTGGGAGAGTGGGTGGAAAAGGAGGCTGGGAGAGTGGGTGAAGAAGGGGGTTGGGAGAGTGGGTGGAGAAGCGTGCTGGCAGAGTGGGTGAAGAAGGGAGCTGGGAGAGTGGGTGGAAAAGGGGGGTGGGAGAGTGGGTGAAGAAGGAGGCTAGGAGAGTGGGTGGAGAAAGGGGCTGGGAGAGTGGGTGGAGAAGGGGTTTGGGAGAGTGGGTGGAAAACGGGGCTGGGAGAGTGGGTGAAGAAGGGGGTTGGGACAGTGGGTGGAGAAGGGGGCTGGGAGAGTGGGAGGAGAAGGGGGTTGGGAGGGTGGGTGAAGAAGGAGGTTCGGAGAGTGCGTGGAAAAGGGGGCTGGGAGAATGGGTGGAGAAGGGGGCTGGGAGAGTGGGTGGGGAAGGGAGTAGGGAGAGTGGGTGGGGAAGGTGGGTTGGGAGAGTGGGTGAAGATGGGGATTGGGAGAGTGGATGTGAAAGGGGGTTGGAACAGTGGAGAAGGGCATTGGGAGAGTGGATGGAGATGGGGGTTGGGATGGTGGATGGGGAAGGGGGTTGGGAGAGTGGGTGGAGCAGAAGGTTGGGAGAGTGGGTGGAGAAGGGGGCTGGGAAAGTGGGTGGAGAAGAGGACTGGGAGGGTGGGTGGAGAAGGAGCTTTGGGAGAGTGGGTGGAGAAGGGGGCTGGGAGAGTAGGTGGAGAAGGGGGCTGGGAGAGTGGGAGGAGAAGGGGGTTGGGAGGGTGGGTGAAGATGGGGACTGGGAGAGTGGATGGGGAGGGAGGGGTTTGGGAGACTGGGTGTGAAAGGGAGTTGGAACAGTGGAGAAGGGCATTGGGAGAGTGGGTGGAGAAGAAGGTTGTGAGAGTGGGTGGAGAAGGGGACTGGGAGAGTGGGTGGAGAAGGGGACTGGGAGAGTGGGTGGAGAAGGGGACTGGGAGAGTGGGTGGAGAAGGGGACTGGGAGAGTGGGTGGAGCAGGGGACTGGGAGAGTGGGTATAGAAGGGGCTTGGGAGAGTGGGTGGAGATGGGGGCTGGGAGAGTGGGTGAAGACGGGGCGGTGAGAGAGTGGGTGGAGAAGGAGGCTGGAAGAGTGAGTGGAGAAGGGATTTGGGAGAGTGGGTGGAGAAGGGGGTTGGGATGGTGGATGGGGAAGGGAGCTGGGAGAGTGGGTGGGGAAAGGGCTTGGGAGAGTGGGTGGAGAAGGGGTTTGGTAGAGAGGGTGAAGACGGGGGCTAGGAGAGTGGGTGGAGAAGTGGGCTGGGAGAGTGGGTGGAGCAGGGGGCTGGGAGAGTGGGTATAGAAGGGGCTTGGGAGAGTGGGTGGAGAAGGGGTTTGGGAGAGTGTGTGGTGAAGGGGGCTGGGAGAGTTGTTGGAAAAGGGCATTGGGGGAGTGGGAGGAGAAGGAGGTTGGGAGAGTGGATGGGGGAGTGTGCTGGGAGAGTGGGTGGAGATGGGGGTTGGGAGAATGGGTGAAGACGGGGCGGTGAGAGAGTGGGTGGAGAAGGGGTTTGGGAGAGTGGGTGGAGAAGGAGGCTGGGAGAGTGGGTGGAGAAGGGGTTTGTTTGGGTGGGTGGAGAAGGGGGTTGGGAGAGTGGGTGGAGAAGGGATTTGGGAGAGTGGGTGGAGAAGGGGGTTGGGAGAGTGGGTGGAGAAGGGGGCTGGGAGAGTGGGTGGAGAAGGGGGTTGGGAGAGTGGATGTGAAAGGGGGTTGGAACAGTGGGAGAATGGCATTGGGAGAGTGGGTGGAGCGGGGGTTGGGATGGTGGATGGGGAAGGGAGCTGGGAGAGTGGGTGGGGAAAGGGCTTGGGAGAGTGGGTGGAAGAGAAGGTTGGGAGAGTGGGTGGAGAAGGGGACTGCGAGAGTGGTTGGAGAAGGGGGTTGGGAGAGTGGGTGGAGAAGGAGCTTTGGGAGTTTGGGTGGAGAAGGGGGCTGGGCAAGTGGGTGGAGAAGGGGTTTGGAAGAGTGGGTGGAGAAGGGGACTGAGAGAGTGGGTGGAGAAGGGGACTGAGAGAATGGGTGGAGAAGGGGTTTGGAAGAGTGGGTGGAGAAGATGACTGGGAGGGTGGGTGGAGAAGTGGGCTGGGAGCGTAGTTGGAGAAAGAGGTTGGGAGAGTGGGTGGAGAAGGGGGTTGGTAGAGTGGATGGGGAAGTGTGCTGGAGAGTGGGTGGAGAATTGGGGCTTGGAGAATGGGTGGAGAAGGGGGCTGGGAGAGTGAATAGGGAGGGTGGGTTTGGGAGAGTGGGTGGAGAAGGTATTCGAAGAATGGGTGGAGAAGGGGGCTGGGCGAGTGGATGGGGATGAGGGTTTGGGAGAGTGGATAGGGAAGGGGGTTTGGGAGAGTGGATGGGGATGGGGGTTTGGGTGAGCGGGTGGAGAAGGGGGCTGGGAGAGTGGGTGGAGAAGGGGGCTGGGAGAGTGGATGGGGAGGGTGGGTTTGGGAGAGTGTACGGGAAAGGGGGTTGGAACAGTGGAGTAGGGCAATGGGAGAGTGGATGGAGAAGGGGGTTGGGAAAGTGGGTGGGGAAGGGGGTTGTGAGTGTGGATGGGGAAAGAGGCTGGTAGAGTGGGTGGGGAAGGAGTTGGGAGAGTGGATGGAGAAGGGTGTTGGGAGAGTGGGTGGAGAAGGGTGCTGGGCGAGTGGGTGGAGAAGGGGGTTTGGGAGAGTGGGTGGAGTAGGGGGCAGGGAGAGTGGGTGGAGAAGGGGGTTGGGAGAGTGGGTGGAGAAGGGGGTTGGGAGAGTGGGTGGAGAAGGGGGCTGAGAGAATGGATGGAGACGGGGGTTTGGGAGAGTGGAATGTGGACGAGGCTTTGGGAACGTGTGTGGAGAAGGGGTTCGAAGAATAGGTGGAGAGGGGGGCTGGGAGAGTGGATGGGGAAGGGGGTTTGGGAGAGTGGATGGAGAAGAGGCTGGGAGGGTGGGTGGAGAAGAAGGTTGGGAGAGTGGGTGGAGAAGGGAGCTGGGAGAGTGGGTGGAGAAGGGGGCTGGGAGAGTGGATGGAGAAGGGGGTTGGTAGAGTGGGTGGGGATGGGGATTTGGGGGAGTGGGGGGTTTGGGAGAGTGGAAGGGGACGGGGGTTTGGGTGAGTGGGTGAAGAAGGGGCTTTGGGAGAGTGGTGGAGAAGGGGTTGGGAGAGTGTTTGGAGAAGGGGCTTGGGAGAGTGGGGGGAGAAGGGGGCTGAGAGAGTGAATGGGGACGGGGGTTTGGGAGTGTGGGTGAAGAAGGGGTTTGAAGAATGGGTGGAGAAGGGGGCTGGGAGAGTGAGTGGAGAAGGGGCTTTGGAAGAGTGTTTGGAGAAGGGGTTTGGGACAGTGGGTGGAGAAGGGGGCTGGGAGAGTGGGGGGAGAAGGGGGCTGGGAGAGTGGATGGGGATGGGGGTTTGGGAGTAGATGGGGATGGGGATTTGGGAGAGTGGATGGGGATGGGGGTTTGGGAGAGTGGATGGGTGGGGACGGGAGTTTGGGAGTGTGGATGGGGACGGGGGTTTGGGAGAGTAGGTGGGGATGGGAGTTTGGGAGAGGGTGGGGAAGGGGTTCGAAGACTGGGTGGAGAAGGGGGCTGGGAGAGTGGATGGGGACGGGGGTTTGGGAGTGTGGGTGGAGAAGGGATTTGAAGAATGGGTGGAGAAGGGGCTTTGAGAGAATGTTTGGAGAAGGGGTTTGGGAGAGTGGAAGGAGAAGGGGGCTGGGAGAGTGGATGGGGATGGGGGTTTGGGAGTAGATGGGGATGGGGATTTGGGAGAATGGATGGGGATGGGAGTTTGGGAGAGTGGATGGGGATGGGGGTTTGGGAGAGTGGATGGGGACGGGAGTTTGGGAGAGTGGAATGGGACGGGGGTTTGGGAGAGTGGATGGGGACGGGAGTTTGGGAGAGTGGAATGGGACGGGGGTTTGGGAGAGTGGATGGGGACGGGGGTTAGGGAGAGTGGATGGGGACGGGAGTTTGGGAGAGTGGATGGGGATGGGGGTTTGGGAGAGTGGATGGGGACGGGGGTTTGGGGGAGTGGGTGGAGAAGGGGTTCGAAGAATGGGTGGAGAAGGGGGTATGAATGTGGATGGAGGATGAGGTTGGGACACTGGATAGAGCAGGGGGTTCCCACAGCAATGGAGCAGCAGATGTAGACTGTGGATGGAACAGGGACTACAGACTTGGGCAGTGAGTAAGGCAGGATGTTAGGGATGATTTAACTCTTTTTCCTTCATATTTCTGCAGTGCTTATTATCATGTTGCTTCGGAGTCTTCTTAGATCGTAAGAACATAAGGAACAAGTGGAGAAGTAGGCCATTTAGCTCCCGGACTCCTATCCTGCCATTATGCAAGATCATGGCTGATCTGCTCCAGCCCTCAACTCCTGTTTCATGCTCACGTCTTAATATTTTAAATATCTACCTAGTGTTTCTTTAAATACTTTCAGGGATCTCAACTCCACAACTTGTGATCGAGAATTCAGATATTCACCTTGCTCCGGGAAAAGAAATTTTTTTCCATGTCATTCTGTAACTATGTCCCCTAGTTTGAGATTCCCCAACAAGTGGAAACATCTTCTCAACATCCAGCCTTTCACGTTCCCTGAGAATCCTATATGTTTCAATCAGGTCACCCCTCATTCTTCTACACTCGAGTGAATAATGGCCGAATCTGTTTAGCCGTTCCTGAGAACTCAACCTCTTCGTCCCAGGAATCAGCCAATAGGAGAGGATTTTAGATTAGATTACTTACAGTGTGGAAACAGGCCCTTCGGCCCAACAAGTCCACACCGACCCACCGAAGCTCAACCCACCCAGACCCATTCCCCTACACCAAACACTACGGGCAATTTAGCATGGCCAATTCACCTAACCTGCACATCTTTGGACTGTGGGAGGAAACCGGAACACCCGGAGGAAACCCACAGACACGGAGAGAATGTGCAAACTCCACACAGTCAGTCGCCTGAGGCGGGAATTGAACCCAGGTCTCTGCCGCTGTGAGGTAGCTGGGGATAGGTAATATGACCATATATCTTCAACAGGAAATTCAGAAAGGCAATAAGAAATTAATTTTGTTTTCCCTTTCTACTGAAATTTGAAAGGATATCATCCTCAGCCTGAAGTCAAAGTTATCCATCCGTTGTATTGAGCATTTTGCTCTGGTTTTGAAGGAACGATACACTATCAACAAGATCTATATCTTACATGATGATGAACTCATTGAGCAGGTACGTTGGGGTTTCTTTGAACTGTTTACATGAGGGAGTGATATCCTTGAGAGTTTGCAAGCTTTTATGTAGACAACTAAAGTTACCCACATGTACGTCTACAGAATGAAACCCTTAACCATCCTCTGTATCAGTTCTGAGGAAGGGTCACTGGACCCACCGGGTCACAATAACTCTGATTTCTCTTCACAAATGCTGCCAGACCTGCTGAGCTTTTCCAGCAACTTCTGTTTTTGCCTCTATATCTGTTGGCTTTGTTACCTAACATTGGACTGCTGTCCAAATCTGGCATTTTGAATAGTTTGTTCCATTTGCTGCAGCCTAAAGAAAAGTTCTGTTTTTGGAGACTTTGTAAATGGTATTTGAACAAAGCAGCATCTCTTGGCTTTATCAAATTCTGGTTCAGAAATGCTGATCAATATTACACAACATAGGATTGAAGAAGATGTCTCTCTGCATTACCTATGGTATTTCCTGGTAATCACTTTTCTGGGAAGGCAAATTGTACGTTCACTTTGGATAAAAAATTGGATTGGATATAGGAGTCAAACAGTCTTCTCACAACAATTCCAGGATATTGGTGAGGTCACACCTAAACGACTGTTTACAGTTTGGGTCCATCTACCAAAGGAAGGATGTAACAGCAGAAGAGGGGCTGTGACCAGTCAGATTGGTTCCTAGAATGAGGTGGTTGTCTTATGTTGGAAGGTTGAGTAAATGAATTCAGTGTTTCTTGAAGTTCAGAAGAATGCGAGGAGATAGAATGGAAATCCATGGGACTGTTCTTAATGTCCCATATAACATAAAATATGACAGGTAGCTGCCTTCCTGTCCACTCCAACCTGCTCCTGATAAAATGAAGGTACGTGAGTGAGTGCCAACATCAGCAACTGAACTGTATTTTTAAAAGAAATTAACAGGTATTTGGAATTGTTAACTTGATCTAAATATTACATTGGCAATGCCATGATATACTTGGCATGGGTCAGCTCTTTTCTTAAGCAGACTGGTTAAAAGATGGGAGGAAAGAGAGTGGTGGTCCATCCTTCTTCGGGTGGTGTGTCCACATCGAGAGCCTTCCCCTCGGCTGTCACTCCCCACCTTTGTAAGTTCCCACATGGCTGGTGAATCTCGCACATAGGGTCACTCACACTCTCAGAATGAGATGCTGCCCAAGTAGAACCGGGATGGAGAGTTGAGTTGTGAATCTTTGGAAAACTGTATTTTGGAGAGCTGAGGATGGTCTGACATTGAGCCTATTCAAGGTAAAGGGTGGCAGGTTTTTGTGTTCTAAAATAACAAAGGGATATGGAGATAGTACAGGAAGGTGAAGTTAAGGTACATGTTAATTATAATTTTGTTGAATGGTGGAGCAAATGGCCTGCCCCAGTTCCTAATGCTTATATTTCATCTGTTCAACTGCAAAATGTATGTAAAAATTGATTCAGCATGGAAATAACAAATTTTATTGAGACTGCTAAAAATAGCATTGCATTGCAAGTAATTAAAGAACTTGGGGATTGGGCCTCTATTTAACAAAAGGAAGCCTGGGCTGATATCAACAAATTTATCCAGAGAAGTCCCCCTCCTCTGTATCACAACACCACCCAGTGCGAAATGTTTCTTGTTAAAACATAAGCTTAAAGAATTTTTTTTGTTGATTATTTCCACAGTGTGACAATAAGAAGGTATTTCCTGATATAAATGTTTTCTACCTTGTCACAGGTGGTCCAGAAGCGAGAGCCCCGTGATTATAGGTGTCTCTTCAGGGTTTGTTTCCTGCCAAGAGATCCACTTGTACTTTTACAAGATGATCCAGTTACTTTTGAATACCTCTACTCACAGGTATCTATTTGACATGAAGGATCATGGTAAGCCCCTTATAACAATCATGACTGACCACACCAAAAAAGGTTCTGTTTCCCAAGAGCGATAAAGCTGGAGGACATATTCTGCGCTTAAAGTGGAATATATTCAAAACTAATATGCTGAAGTACATTAGGGAAGATTATGACCTCGTGCTAATATCACTGGACTATTAATCCAGAGACCCAGCTAATGTTTTAGGAGCCTCGGAACAAATCCTGCCACTGCAGATGGTGGAATTTGAATTATCTGGAATTAAGGGTCAAATGTTGATTGTTAGGAAAAACTCATCCAGTTCACTGAAATCCTTCAGGGAAGGAAACTACATACATATGACCCAGACCCACAGCAATGTGGTTGACTCTGAAACCACCCTCTGGGTAATTGAGGGATATGGTCAGCGATACCCTCATCCCCTAAATGAATTTTAAAAATATTTCGATGAGGACATTGTGGAACATACCTCGAAGGGAATGGAGTAAATCAGCTTGGGCAATTCACACAAAAATTAAATAGATTACTTTCAGACAATAGCAATTTTGGATAAGTCATATAAACATGACATTTGATAAGTGTGGCTGGTCTAGGAGAAATGGGTGACTTTGTATCTGCCAAAATCCCCACCTCCAGTGGTTTTGCACACCTGTCTGCATCTGTTGTAGATTAATAGTTAGGGATGAATTACCGTGATTAGTTAATAGTAATATTATCATTGTACAATTAATATAGCAAGATTGCAGATGGTGAACTAGATGGACTTCATTTTCATACATCCAGCAATTTCGGTATTTGTGAGATGTTCTGTATTCATGGTTAAAATTATAGTTGACATGTGAGGATTGGCAATTTGAGTTTTGTAGCAGCTAGAGAAAGTGAGGTGGTTCTCTGCAGAGCAGAGAAAATTAAGGGGAGATTTAATACGGGTGTCTATAAATACAAGCGGCTTTGACTGAGTAAATGAAAAGAAACTGTTTTCATTATTTTCACTTTGGTTCCTAACCTGAAGGCACTGGTTTAAGGTCAAAGAACAGTGGGCAGATGAGCAATGTTCCCTCTCAGAGGTCCTGTAGATTTCAATGACTTCCGGTTCTGGAAGATCCTGAAGGAATTTCAGGATTCCATGCAGCAGAAAAATAATTTATGAGAAAGGAGGTGAAAGTTTATATTCAGTGTGTTATAATCTGAAATTCACTGCCTGAAAAAGAATGGTGGATGTAGGTTTGACAGTAAGATTTGTTTAGTGTTTGTAGATAATTTCTGCTCAACCTGTTTTTTAAATTAATTCATGGGATCAGGGCATCACTGACTAGGCTAACAATTGTTACCCATTCCGAATTGTCCAGATGGCAGTTAAAAGTCAAACCACATTGCTGTGGGTCTGGAGTCACATGTAGGCCAGACGGTAAGGATGGCAGACTCCTTCTCTAAGGAATGTTTGTGACCTAGATGAGTTTTTCACCAACAATGGTTCACTGTTATCATTAGACTTTAATTCCAGATTTTTATTGAATTCCAGTTTCCAGCATCTACCATGGTGGGATTCAAACCCAGGTCCCCAGAACATTACCTGGGTCTCTGGGTTAAGAGTCCAGTTGTACCACTAAATGATCACCCTCCTTCAGAGCTCAGAGGTGTTTTTACACACCTCTGGAGCAGATGGGACTTACAGCCAAAACTCCTAGCTCAAAGGTAGGGACATTGCCACTGTACCACAGAGCCTTTGATTAGTTTTGGATACGTAGTTGCAAAGAAAATATGTAGAGCTACAAGGAAAGAACTAGGGTGTTGGTTTAACTGGACAGATCGTTCAAAGAACCAGCAGCAACACAATGCACTTCGAAGCCAAGACAGACAAAGCTATGGACCAAGTGCTGGAAAAGGGGTTTTTGACAAGCGCATACTTGATGGACCAAGGGGCACTTTTCTGTTGCATAGTTTTATTCTATTCTGTAATTTTGTGAAAGCATTTGTAAGTGGTGGCAATTTGTGTGGATATTTTCTAGATTGCTGTGTGATGCCTTTAGTAATCTCTTTTACAGAGTTGCAATGATGTGCTGCTGGAGAGGTTTGCGATGGAGATGAAATACAGCACTGCTATCCGTCTCGCAGCACTGCAAATTCAGGAATGCATCCTCAGCTCCAACCATTCTGAGAAAGTCTCCATGAAGTACATTGAGTGAGTCAATACATTGGGCAGATTGAACTGGGCAATGCTTCAGCTGTACCTCACACCACACTATGTTCGCACAGCACTATATGGACTTCTTGATAGCAAGACCCCTGTTTCATAAGCCATCACATCAGTCAGACACTTTCTTAGTGAGCTGCTTTATTGGCAAATCTTCCCATTAGTGTGATCCTTCATTAGCTAGTCTTCCTTTTATCGAAACTCCTTATTAACGAGATTCTTTATTAGTCAGTTTCCTTGTTAATAAGATTCCTCGTGAGTGAGACGTTTGTTTGAAGGAACTTGCTGTTAGTGAGGCATTGTTTGCATGAGTTTAGCAACTAGACCCTTCATTAAGGACACTCCTCATTGACAGCACTCAGTGTTTGTGAAACTCCAGGCTAGAGGAACTTCTCAGTTATGAGTTACTTCACTAACATGTCATAGAATTACCCCTTTAAGTGGAATTAATCTTAGATTCTTATTTTTAGTCTTCTACTTGAAGACTAACTCCTTGGCACTTCGTAATTCTTTAAATTTCATCCAGACCCGATTTTAAATTGGGATAGGAATGGAAGTCAACTTAGCATCAATCTCTACTGACACAAAAACAGGCCCAGACACCTTTCACTCCCAGACCCTGTCAATGTGACCTCAATAGCTGTAACAGCAGTCCACTGATAGAGTCATAGAGATGTACAGCATGCAAACGGACCTTTGGTCCAACCCGTCCATGCTGACCCGATGTCCTAACTTAATCTAGTCCCATTTGCCAGCACTTGGCCCATATCACTGTAAACTCTTCTTTTTGATATACCCTTCCAGACGCCTTTTAAATGTTGTAATTGTACCAGCCTCCACCACTTCCTCTGGCAGCTCATTCCCTACACGCACCACCGTTTGTGTGAAAAAGATTCCCCTCAGGTCCCTTTCAAATATTTCCCCTCTCACCCTTTGGTTCTGGACTCCCGCACCCAGAGAAATCACTTTGTCCATTTACCCAATCCGTGCCCCTCATGATTTTCTAAACCTCTATAAGGTCACCCCTCAGCCTCCGACGCTCCAGGGAAATCAGCCCCAGCCTATTCAACCTCTCCCTATAACTCATACCCTCCAACCCTGGCAACATCCTTGTACATCTTTTCTGAAGCCTTTCAGGTTTCACAACTAGGAAGCAGAAGTGCAGTACTTGGTATATTCTTCCTGAGAAAACAAGAATTATTTTTAAAAATCCAACATGCATTGAATATTTCTAGCCAATATTTATTGCTCATCAAAATCAGGTTTTCAGTTCACATTGCTGTGTACAAATTAACTGCAATGTTTCTTTTATCATGACCGTGACCATATTTTAAAAGTACTTTATTAGCAATAAAGCACTTTGGGTCGTCCCAAGGTTCTGAATCATATACAGGGATCCCTGATTTACAAACGTCCAACTTAAGAATGCTCATACAGATCATTCTGCTAAAGCGTGCATTTTGTTAATGTGAATTCGCTATAACATAATTAACGAATTGGGGACACTGTTTCTATAGTGTGAACTTTTGTGTATAACACGACCATGGCCCCATTAGTTTAAATAGTGCTGCTATTATGTGATTTTCTTATAACACAGGTTTGCACGAGAACAGAACAATAGCGTTATAGCAGAACTGACTGTACTTATGAATGTGTTCCATTACATGTTCATAACTTTAACGACCAGATATCCAAACATTTCCTGTACTTATGAATAGCTGCTTTCCATTGTCCTGTATTGTGTGCTGCCATGTGTACAAACCAACTTGTGAACAAACTCCAGAATGGAACCCATTTGCAAACCAGACACTCCCTGTATTGGAAATCACTATGGCAACTGTCACAATGTAGTTGCAGCTTCAGATCACCAGATGGCTCTATGAGGTAGGGTTCTTTGTTCCAACTCCGCCATCATTGTGCATAAGCTGCAACTATTAATTAATTGAACATGGGATTTTAAAACAAAATCACTCATAAATCATGGGTGATGCTGGCTGGCCCAGCTTTTCTTGCTCATCCCTTGTTGCCCTTGAGAAGGTGGTGGTGAGCTGCCATATTGAACTGCTGCAGTCCACGTACTGTCGATTGACCCACAATGCCCTTAGAGTTGGAATTGCAGGATTTTGACCCAGTGACATTGAAGAAATGGCAATAGATTTCCAAGTCAGAATGGTAAGTGGTTTGCAGGAATAGTTTCCAATGTCACAAATATCATAGCTCTTCTGGGAGTCAGTACAGACACAATGGGTGAAATAGCCTTTTTCTGTACTGTACAATTCTATGATTGGGGTGAAATAGTTTTAAATGCAACCTTATTATTTTCAGGGATTGGGGAATTGAGAATTTTGTCTCATCAACTGTACTTGACAACATGAAAGAGAAAGATATCAGAAAGGCCATTAACTATCACCTTAAGAACAATCATAGCTTGATTGCACCAGGACAAAAGGTAATTCTTTATAACTGGCTATCCAAAGGTAAAAGTGAGTTTTTTAAAAATATCAATCTTTACTGCTTTCAACGCAATCACAGATGCTCTTTCTGCACGTACCCTTGAGGTTTTTTATGCCTTGTTTAAATACTGTTACATCCCAAAGTGCTCTCAGTTCTGACAAAGCATTCCCCATGTTAACTGTTTTCCTCCCTCCAATCATGCTGCCCGACTTGCTGAATATTTCCAACTTTTTCAGGTATCTATTTCAGATTTACAGCTTTCTTGGTCGTTTTGCTGTTTTATAAAGGTGTGCTGTTGCATAAGCCATGACTCAATGTGTAGCGCACTTGCCGTTTGGTCAAAACATTGTGGATCAGGTCCAATTCTGGAGACTTGAGAACAAGTAACTTGGTTGATGTTGCAGTGCAGTAATGAGGGCATGCTGAAGTGCTTAAGGTGCCATCTGTTGAATGAGTCATTAAACCAAGGTCCCTTCCTGCTCTCCGGAGATTTCATAGAATAGAATCCCTCCAGTGTGGAAACAGGCCATTTGGCCCAACAAGTCCACACTGTCCCTCCGAAGTGTAACCCATCCTGACCCATTCCCCTATCCACGACTCTATGTGTACACCTGATTAATGCACCTAACCTACACATCCCTGAATAATATAGTCAATTTAGCGTGGCCAATGTACCTAACCTGCACATCTTTAGATTGTGGGAGTCAACTGGAGGAAACTCGTGCAGACACGGGGGAACATGCAAACACCAGACGGACAGTGCCCCGAGACTGGAATTGATTCCAGGTCCCTGGCACTGTGAGGCAGCAGTGCTAACCACTGATCCAAGAGCACAGGAGTATTTCAAAGACTTGTGTTCTTCTTGTGTCCAAGAGAATCGATAGCTCTCAATTAAGAGAACAAGCAAAATAATTATCATTTATTTACACATTACGATTATGGAATCTTTTTACTGCACTGTGTACAATACTGATCACCATATGTATGGAAGGATATTAATGCATTGTGATTGGTGCGGGGCTTTACTAAACTGGACCTGTATAGGAGTTTAGATGAGTCAGAGGTGACTTCATTGAAACATGTAGGAACATGTGAAGAAGTTATTATCCCAAGTACAAAAGTTTCTAGTTTTATATTGAAGGGAAAATACTTCCCTTTACACTTTAATACTGTTGCTAAAGCAGGGCGGTGTAAAGTGTGAATGTTCTTTGCCTTCTAAGAATCAGTGAAATATTTATTTGTTACTTATTAAAGCCTCTTAAATATGTGTCTGAGTGACATTCCAGATCAAATCTGTATTCGTGAAGTATTAAAGGAGGAGAAAACAAACTTTTGCTGCTTTCTATGTTTCCATCTCCTGATGCTGTTAGCTCATTCTGAGTGTTTGGTTTTGCTGCCATTATTCATTCCTTGGTGATATGTCCAAGTGGCCTTTCCTCATGTGGGAACCTGGTCGTGAATGGTTGCTGTATTCAACTGTAGAGGGCATCACAATGAAGCCCTGTCATACCCAGAGAAAAAAACCCTATAAAACCGGCAGATGACACATACTGGTCTGCCCCTCTTGTAATCAAGCTTCATCAAGGGCCGAAGGGCCTGTTCTGCGCTGTATTGAAATTAAGCTTCATTGTGTCCAAGGATCACAATTCTTTTTAAACTCGCTATTTTCTCCATTTGTCTCCACCTTAAATCCAGCCTGAGTAAATGGCCATCATCTGAAGGGCAAAATCTGAACTTTTATCCCTTAACCCAAGGTCATTGAGGCCTATTTAAAGGAATGAAAGACGTGTACCTAACAATATTCTTTTTCACAAAAGAAGTCACAAATACTTCAGACCAAGTGACCCTGTTTTGAAATGTTGTCATTGTTATAGGACAGGAATCCTAGCAAACAATTTCCACTAGACAGGCTCCCACAAACAACAACACGATAACTAACCAAGGTACCTTGATAAAATGTTGGCTGAGTGGTAAATATTGGCCACTACTGTACTTACCATGGAATCTTGTTTAATTCTCTTTGTGGAATATCTCACATCTCAATCAAAGGATGGCAACTTTGTCCCTGAAGAACATTAATGAAGGTTTCCCAACAATTGGCAATAGATTTATGATCATCACTAGACTCTTTAATTCCAGATATTTATTGAATTAAAAATTCACCATTTTCCATGGCAGGATTCAAACAGTTCACAGGGCATTATCTGGGTCTCTGGATTAACAAAACAGCAATAACAGCACTAGACTATCACCTCCTCTATCAGTCAGCCAATCATTAATGCGTGCCTGTAAAGTGCCTCTCATCCTAAGTGCTTCAAGTTAATCTTAGCACCAGTGCAGAATTATCCTTTATCTTGAAGCACCCTTCGATTTTTTTATCCATATACTGCATTTGAATAACACTTTTACAATCCCTCTATGGTCTCATACATCTCTAGGAAACTTTTCCTCCTTGACCTACAAGTCCATATCCTTTTAACCTCATCATGTGTTTGCCTTTTCTGCTGCTGTATTCCTCAATAAGAGACTTCAGTTGTGTATTTTCCTCCACTGCTTCTGCCTCTCTTTAGACATCCTCCTACTCAGCTGTGAAGTGATGTAGGAAATTCCACTGTAACCAGCACTATTAAGTTGAAGCTTGTTTGTAAAGAGTGCTTTAAATAAAATTGCTTTTTTGGGAAATGCAGTTTCAAAGCTGCATATTTTATAATTAGGTCATAAGTTTTAATTAAAGCTTCTCATATTGTTAGCCCAGTTAAGCATTTCAATATTTTTGTGTATGAAAGATTAAAGTTGATCAGCCCCTGAAATTGCTCATCATTATCTATCAGCCACTTTGTGATCCCCAGCGTTAACTGCAGACGTTCAGGACATTACATTTTAGGGAGGAAAACCAATTGTTCACAATATAAAGAATATCTTTGATAAATTGAGCTTCATGAATATACATCGATTATTTGATATTAAAACTCTTTTTTTTGTAAAGCAGTTATTTAAATCCATGCAGCAAAGATAAAAGATAAAATGTATTCATCACATGGATTTTCCATTAATTTCTTTAAAATCAGAGGAAGTGTGCCTTGTTGTTTTATGGTAATAAACTCAACTGGATTAATTTGTTAAATAATGAAGTCATGTGAAGATGGCAAATTAAACAGACATCTGAAAATTTAGAACTATAATTATGTCTGGGAAGGAAATGCTGAAAATCATGGTATATGCATTGAAGGAGAGAGTTATTGTAGGGTCTTTATAAACATGCAAGATTGAGTTTAAAGAGGATGTAACCACAGGGCCACACCTGCTGCCAATGCATAACCTGATTTGCTGATAGGTGTTTTCTGTCATTGTACTGAATCACTCGTTGGAAAATTCCAGGCGGGATTCCCATTATTTTCCATTGAAAGTCTTTGACCATTTTTGTTCAATGTTGCCACATGTGCAACGCTGTTGGGGACATCTTTTCATTAAAATAACTTTTCATGCCAGTATATTAAAATACACTCATTCTGTTTGAAGCAACTGATATCCACGGCACAAGTCCGGCTGAATTACCTGAACATACTGAGTGATCTTCGAGCATATGGAGGGAAAACCTTTAACGCAACCCTTCTGGTACGTAGGGAGAAACAGAAACTGGCTCATTTTTTTAAACTAGTCTTTTTTGTCATCTTTAATAAGTTTCTAATGAAATGCAACTTCTTCAACTGCAGGACAGCGAATCATTTATCACATTGTTGGTCGGAGCCAAATATGGTATCAGCGAAGTTGTTAACAGCAAACTCAATATTATAAACCAGTTAACAGACTTCAACAGCATCCAGAAGTTGGAATTGACCTTTGAGTATGAGAAGATCAGCGTGGTGAACATCTACCTGGTGGATGTGAAGGTAAAGGCTATTGATGCTAACTGCTTGCTTGAACAAGGACTTAGTACATTTTCTGATACGGGTGTTGTCTGGTCAAATCCTTGCTGCTGTGACCTGTGCTGCAGTAACATTTGTTCAGCAATTATTCCTATCCTCAGTTTGCTAATGTTTTGCAATGAAGTTACTTGCGGGTGACTCTTACCTTTGCTCACTGTCAATCAGACAGCAGATGGCTTTAGTACGTAGCCGCACTGGCACGTCCATGATCCCAACATCAATAGACCTGACTGCAATTTAACTCGGCCCTGAGCTAGGGAGGTCTCTGCATATTTCCAGCCAGGCCAGGCCAATCTGATCAAGCCCAGAAAGTGAAGTGAAGGAAAGGGAGGAGGTACTAAGGACATTTACCAAGGAAAGGTGGGATTTCTGCCTGTCTGCCAGCCCATCTTGCCTGTTTTCCCAGAATGCCAGTGACACTAATCTGCTGACACCGGAGTAATTTCCAAAGGCAGCAGTGACTAGGCCACTGCAGATCAGTGGAAGGCAGGCTCTTCGAGTCATAATTCCTGCCTCTCCAATTACAAATTAATTCTGTTCCTCTGAATCATTCAAGCAATTTCTCCAGCACGAGGTTAGACTGACTGGCTTCTAGCTCCTGGTTTATCCTTTGTTCCTTTTTGAATAACAGTACTACATTGGCTGTCCTCAAGTCCTCTGACTCTTCTCCTGGGCCAGACAGGTATAGAAAATTATTGCAATGTCCCTGATTTCGCCCCTTGCCTCACTCACCAACCTGGAATATACTTCATCCAGCCCTGGACGTTTATCGAATTCTAAGCCAGACCACTCAGAGCTCTCTCTGTCAATGATAATTTATTTAATTGTATCACAGACCTTCTCCCTGATTTCTGTATGCATATTGTCCATTTCACAAGTGAGTACTGTCTGAAAGTATTCTTTTGGAATCCTACCTACATCCTCTGACTCCCTGCCTTACTCTGTGGTCCCAATGGCACAACTCTTTTACTCTAAGTGTAAACCAGTTTAGGATTTCCTTCTATTTTAATTGTTAGTATCCCTTCATGTCACCAATTCTGGTCTCCTATTCTCCATTTTAAGTTCCCTCTTGAACATTCAGCACTCCTCTAGGATTTCAGCTGTTTTCAGTCCTGGATATTTGCCATAAGTATCTCTTTATTCTCTAAATCCATTGCTGTGTATCCTTAGATATCCAGTGCTCACAGGATTTAATGGTCCCACCCCTTCTTTTATTGGAACACGGTGGCCCTGTACTCTCCATATTTCCTTCTTGAATGCGCCCCATTTTTCTGTGACATGTTTGCCTGAAAGTTATAAGAAATTGTTGCATTTAAATATTAATGATTAATTGAACTCATCCCACTCCTACATTGGAACAGTGACTGTATCTGAAAAGTAATCCGTGTTTGTAAAGTGATGTCTAGTGGCTCTGAAATATGCTATATAAATGCAAAGTTTCCGTTCGGGAAGTTGGCAATAGTTAGTACTTGACAACACCAAGACATTTTTAATGATGAAGTTTAGGTTTTCATAATACAATCCACCTCTCCCATTCAGAAGAGGAATAAATCAAACCCCAGATATTATTCCTAATTGTAATAAATGTTGTTAGAAATTTGCAACGTTTTACATTTGCTTTCACTTCTCCTTTCTCTCTTTTTTTTGTCTGTATCCAAACAATTTTTCTTATTCTTTGTTTCTCTTTCTGAGCCCAATTTGACTCATTCACCTGCCTGCTCTATTGTCCCTGCTTCTTTCTCAATCCTTGAATTTCGTGGTTAAAGAAATAGATTGTTTTATCCAGTATTTGCCCAGATCTCAGATTCCCTGTTGCCCTCACTTATCAACTCGCAATTTCAGCATTGTACAACATTTTCATGCTATAGATGAAGGAAAACAAATGAGGGAAGACACTGCACCCAGCAAATTCAAGGAAGCTAATGCTGAGCAAAATCTTTAAAATGAGTGAGCTGATATCATTTTCAGGTTAGGTCTGTTAGTGGAAAAGTTTAATTACTGACTCTGTTTTTATTTACAGTCTCTGACGTTGGTACTGGAAACTCGTCATGCTAAAGACCTTGTGTATTTGATTGCTGGATATCATAGGCTATATGTGAACTCAACAGACTCCATATTCATCTGGCCTGGCAACTATCAAAGTCAGACAACTGAAGAAGGTAATACATTAGTCGTTTCTTTTTAAAATAAGAATCCCAGTTTTATTCCTGCCATACTTTTGCCCAAGAAACACAGAGAGTGATAGATGCCTGGAATGCAGAGGTAGTAAACAGGCACGATAGATTAATTTAAGGTGCATCTGGACAGATGTATGAGTAGGTGGGGAGCAGAGGGATATAGATGCTTAGGAATTGGGCGATAGATTTAGACAGTGGATTTGGATCGGCTCAGGCTTAGAGGGCCGAAGGGCCTGTTCCTGGGCTGTAAGTTTTCTTTGATCTTTGAAAGCAAACTTCCAAATGTGAATTTTGTTTCTATTGTCACTACCCCCAGGCAGAACTATGTTTTCTCTGCCATTTGTTAACATTCCAAATCCGACAAGGATGTTCTGAATACTGATTGAATCCTTGGTTAATGTCAGCTTTTATTAAGTGGCAACCTTTACATCCTGTGTGAAAGTTGCAGTTTCAAGTAACACTTGAAGACTCTCTCACTGACTGGATGCTGAACATTAAGACTTGGGAAAGCTTAGATAATTCTGTCTACTATTTGGAAAAAAGGGAAGGGGTTTCTCTTGGCATCTTGGTCTGTTGTACCAGACTTAGTGTAGTGCAACGTGACAAGATTAATTATTGGCCACAGAGAAAAGGCATCTCTAGGTAGATTGAATCTCCTATCCAGTTTTAAAGGGAGATGAGTGGGTCTGAGACTAATATTTTATAATTTAAAAAGGGCAATTATGTATGCTCGAAAACTGCACACCTAAGATGAACTGGGACACCAAGTTCAGGAATAGACTGATATAGAAGTAAAGGTTAGATATTTAAGGGATATTTCAAAATAAGTATATTTAAGAGTAAATATATTCCTACTGTAAAAAAGAAGTTGCAAAGGAAGAACAAACCATCTATGGCCAACTTAAGAATTTAAGGAAGGTACTGAGATTAAGGAAGAAGTATAATATGATTAGCAGATCAGATATTGGACAGAAGATAAGGAATGGCACAGAATGACAAAAAGATGAATCAAGGGAAAGAAATTAGAGTATGAGAGGATGCTAACGAGAAAAGGAAGAACAGATAATGTGTTTTTACTAGTATTTAGAAAGGAAAAGATTAAGTAAGGTGAGTGGTCCTCCTGATAGTGAGAATGGGGAGAAATTAATATATAATAAATGAATGGAAGTTGAATTAAACAAATATTTGCTTCTGTCTTCACTATAGAAAATACAAAAACACTCTAGTAATAGCTGTAAATCAAAGGGAGAGAGAAACCTGGTGAAATTACAATTAAGAGGGAAGTGTGATGAAGCCAACAGGTAGACCTCTGGGCTGACAGGCTTTCAGGCTCATTTGGACTTCATCCTGGGTCCTTAAACAGAGGGACCAATGTGAAAGTCGAAGCATTGATGTTGATTTTCCAAAGTTTCATAGATTTGGATAAGGTTCTATAGAACATAGAACATAGAAGGATACAGCGCAGTACAGGCCCTTCGGCCCTCGATGTTGCGCCGACCGAATCCTACCTAACCTATACTAGCCCAATAACTTCCAAATGCCTATCCAATGCCCGCTTAAATGACCATAAAGAAGGAGAGTTCACCACTGATACGGGCAGGGCATTCCATGAACTCACAACCCGCTGTGTGAAGAATCTACCCCTAACATCGGTCCTATACCTACCACCCCTTAATTTAAAGCTATGTCCCCTAGTAACACCTGACTCCATTAGCGGTAAAAGGTACTTAGTATCTACCCTATCTAAACCCCTAATCATCTTATACACTTCTATCAGATCTCCCCTAAACCTTCTCTTCTCCAATGAGAACAGCCCCAAGTGCCTCAGCCTTTCCTCATAAGATTTTCCTACCATTCCAGGCAACATCCTGGTAAACCTCCTCTGCACTCGTTCTAAAGCTTCCACATCCTTCCTATAGTATGGCGACCAAAACTGCACACAATACTCCAGATGAGGCCGCACCAGAGTCTTATACAACTGCAACATGACCTCAGGACTCCGGAACTCAATTCCTCTGCCAATAAAGCCCAGTACACCATATGCCTTCCTCACAGCACTATTTACCTGGGTGGCAACTTTCAGAGATCTGTGTACATGGACACCAAGATCCCTCTGCTCATCCACACTACCAAGTAGCCTACCATTAGCCCAGTAATCCATCATCTTGTTATTCCTACCAAAGTGAACGACTTCGCACTTAGCTACATTGAATTCCATTTGCCACATTTCCGCCCAGCTCTGCAACTTATCTATATCCCGCTGTAACCTACCACTTCCTTCCTCACTATCCACAACTCCACCGACTTTTGTGTCATCCGCAAACTTGATTACCCAGCTTTCAAGTCCTTCCTCTAGATCATTTATAAAGATAACAAAAAGCAATGGTCCCAAAACAGATCCTTGTGGTACACCGCTAGTAACTGCGCTCCAAGATGAACATAATCCATCAACTACTACCCTCTGTCTCCTTCCAGCCAGCCAATTCCTAATCCAAACCTCTAATGTATCCTCAATGCCATACCTCCGAAGTTTTAGCATTAGCCTACCATGGGGAACCTTATCGAACGCCTTACTAAAATCCATATACACAACATCTACTGCTTTACCCTCATCCACTTCCTTGGTCACCTTCTCAAAGAACTCAATAAGGTTTGTGAGGCACGACCTGCCCTTCACAAAACCATGCTGGCTATCCCTGATCACGTTATTCCTACCCAGATGTTCATAAATCTTATCCCTTACCATTCTCTCTAAGACTTTGCCCACCACTGAAGTCAGACTCACTGGCCTATAGTTGCTAGGGCTATCCCTACTCCCTTTCTTGAACAATGGGACCACATTCGCTATCCTCCAGTCCTCTGGTACTATTCCTGTTGACAACGACGACATAAAAATCCAGGCCAATGGCTCTGCTATCTCCTCCCTAGCTTCCCATAGGATCCTGGGGTAAATGCCATCAGGCCCAGGAGACTTATCTATATTCATCCTTTCCAATATTCCCAAAACCTCTTCCCTGCATATTTCCAGGGCATCCATTCTAATTATTTGTGATTCCATATTCACATCAGCAACAGTGTCCTGTTCCTGAGTGAATACTGATGAAAAGTACTGATTTAATGTCTCTCCAATCTCCTCCGCCTCCACACACAACTTCCCACTACTATCCTTGACTGGACCGATACCTACCCTAGTCATCCTTTTATTCTTGACATACCTATAGAAAGCCTTTGGGTTTTCCCTAATCCTACCAGCTAAAGACTTTTCATGTCCCCTTCTCGCTTCTCTTAGCTCCCTCTTTAGCTCCTTCCTGGCTACCTTATAACTCTCAATCGCCCCTACTGAACCTTCACGCCTCATCTTTACATATGTCGCCTTCTTCCCTTTCACAAGGGACTCCAATTCCTTACTAAACCACGGCTGCCTCACAAGGCCCTTTACACCATGCCTGACTGGTACATACCTATCGAGGACACGCAGTAGCTGCTCCTTGAACACTCCCCACATCTCATTAGTGTTCTTCTCTTGAAGCCTGTTTTTCCAATCCACACATCCTAAGTCATGCCTCACTGCATCATAATTTCCCTGCCCCCAGCTATAGCTCTTGCCCTGCGGCACACGATTATCCCTCTCCATCACTAAAGTAAAAGTCACCGAGTTGTGGTCACTGTCCCCGAAGTGCTCACCTACCTCCAAGTCTAACACCTGGCCTGGTTCATTACCTAGAACCAAATCCAATATAGCCTCCCCTCTTGTTGGCCTGTCGACATATTGTGTCAGGAAACCCTCCTGCACACATTGTACAAACACCGACCCATCTAATGAACTCGAGCTATAGCTCTCCCAGTCAATATCTGGGAAGTTAAAGTCCCCCATAACAACCACCCTGCTACCTTCACTCTTTTCCTGAATCATCCTCGCAATATTATCCTCTACTTCTCTAGGACTATTAGGAGGCCTGTAGAAAACACCTAACAGGGTGACCTCACCTTTCCTATTTCTAACCTCAGCCCAAACTACCTCAGATGGCAAGTCCTCTTCCATCGTCCATTCCACTGCTGTGATACTGTCTTTGACAAGTAATGCCACGCCTCCCCCTTTTTTACCCCCATGTCTGATCCTACTAAAACATTTGAACCCTGGAACGTGCAACAGCCATTCTTGTCCCTGTTCTACCCACGTCTCTGTAATGGCCACAACATCGAAGTCCCAGGTACCAACCCACGCTGCAAGTTCACCTACCTTATTCCTTATACTTCTGGCATTGAAGTATACACACTTCAATCCACCTTTCTGGTTACAGGCACCCTCCTTAGAGATCGCTGCATTATTCCTAACCTCCCTACACTCAAGGTCCTGTACCCTAAAGCTACAGTTCTATTGGACTGAAGTGTAGCAAATGTTATGTCATTATTCAAGAAGGGAGGGAAAGAGGAAACAATTGACTTGTCACAGGGGAGGTGTTAGAATCATTATTGAGGAGCTTATAGCTGGACGCAACTCTAGCTATTTGGGAAGAATCAGCATTATTCTGTGAAAGGGAAATCGTGCTTAATCAATTTGTGTCAATCTTTGAAGTGTTAGCCTATGCTTTGGATAATGGAACCTGTAGAGATACTATACTTGGGTTTTCAGTGGGATTTGATGTGCCACATAAAAGATTATTGCACCAAATAGGACCCAAATATTAACATATTTGAATTGATAGAAGATTGGCTGGGTTCAAGTCACATCTGCTCCAGAGATGTGTAATAACATCACTGAGCAGGTTAATTAAAAATATCTAGAAGATTGACTGGCTGACAGAAAGAGAGAATGTGTTTGAAAACGCTCTCTTTCTGATTGGCAGGATGATGAGTCCCAGAAGAATCTGTGTTGGGGCCTCAGCATTTATAACAATGATTTAGATATGGGGAGGAAAGCCATGGCAGCTAAACTTGCAGATGACTCAAAGATGGGCGAGGAAGTATGTTGTGAAGAGGACATAAGGAGCTTTCAGATGGGTGTCAATCAATTGAATGAGCGCCCAAAAATTAGATTCTAGATTGGAGTGGTGCTGGAAAATCACAGCAGTTCAGGCAGCATCCGAGGAGCAGGAAAATCGACGTTTCGAGCAAAAGCCTGATGAAGGGCTTTTGCTCGAAACATCGATTTTCCTGCTCCTCAGATGCCGCCTGAACTGCTGCGCTTTTCCAGCACCACTCTAATCTAGAATCTGGTTTCCAGCATCTGCGGTCATTGTTTTTCCCCTGCCCAAAAGTTAGGCCAATGTAGTATAATGTGGAAAAATTATTTAGTTTGCAAGCAGAATAAAAATAAAGCAGAGTATTACTTAAAGTAAGAACAACTGCACCATTTCAAGGAGCAGAGATATCTATATGTGATAGTGCATGATTCACAAAATGTTAGTTTGCATGTGCAGCACATAATTACGAAGGCTAATGGAATGTAAACATAAAGGTATTTTGCTTCAATTATCCAGGGAATTGATGACAGTACAGCTCTAATATTTCATGTAGTTTTGGTCTTCTCAATTAAGGAAGACCATAAATGTTTTTAAAACAGTTCAGAGGAGCTTTCTGAGATTGATACCTGGAATGTGCAAGTTGTCTTATGAGAAAAGGTTGGGCAGACTGCCTTGTTTCCTTTGGAGTTTAGAAGTGCAATCCTTGACAAGTTGGAAATGGATATGGCCTGTCCTCTTGTGGGTGAATCAAAAATTAGAGGTCACAGTTTTTAAAAGAATACAATCTTTTAGAGCAGAGATGAGTGGGTGGCACGGTGGCACAGTGGTTAGCACTGCTGTCTCACAGCGCCTGAGACCCGGGTTCAATTCCCGACTCAGGCGACTGAATGTGTGGAGTTTGCACGTTCTCCCCGTGTCTGCGTGGGTTTCCTCCGGGTGCTTTGGTTTCCTCCCACAGTCCAAAGATGTGCGGGTCAGGTGAATTGGCCATGCTAAATTGCCCGTAGTGTTAGGTAACGGGTAAATGTAGGGGTATGGGTGGGTTGCGCTTTGGCGGGTCGTTGTTGGGCCAAAGGGCCTGTTTCCACACTATAAGTAATCTAATCTTCAGGAGTGTTTTTCTTTCAGATGGTTGTTGGGGGCTGCGGTCATTAAATCCTTTTTAAGGCAAAAGTATTTTGCCTTATAAATATTTGTTAAGCAGGAGAATGAAAGGTTATCACATGGAAGTGGGGAAATGGAATTTAAAGCACAAATAGATTAATTATGGTTGTATTGATTGGCAGAGAAGATTTTATTGTCCAAGTGACTCACATCTGTCCCCAAGTAGTATGGGCTTACATAGTCATAAAGCCCTACCTCTTCTCTTCGCTTTCCGTCAGTCAATTTCCTGGATGTAAAGGCTCAGTTCCTTTTCTCAGTGTACATTTCCTGCTATGACATATCATCCACACAGTCAGTAAAGATAATAGGCAGCTCACCCACCATCCTCTCAAGGGCAATTGGGGATGGGCAATAAATGTTGGTCATCCAGCAATGCCCTCATCACATGAATTAATGTATGAAAAAACACAGTGTAAAGGACAGGAGGACTCTTCTCTCAGACCCTTTGAGATGTGAGCAGATTATTAGAAATCGAGGTTAACAGACTGTTCAGCTCCTGTGGGTGTTGTACCTAAGGATGGTAACAATTTTCATGTCCAAGACAATCCTTCCATTAGACTGATCAGTTCTGTGGTACACTAGCGAGGTTTGTGATTATTGGCATCACTTTCAGACAGTGACTCTTTGCAATGAAGTTATGATAGAAAATAAACTCATGTCAGTTTAAACACGTTTCCCTCTCAGAATGATATCAGTAGCAGTGATCTGAGAGAGATGAGTGAATCACAGTTGAGACACAACTCACATTTTCCAATGGCATTGCTCACTCTGACTTTATGCCAGTTAGGTGAGTTTCAGTTGCTGATAGGTCTTGTTAAAATTCCAGAATGTAGGAACTTACATTTTATCATATGTATCCGTAGGATCAAGAAAGTGTTGAAAGCTTATTCAAGGAATGTCTCAATCAGAAATATTGATCAAGAAATAGGATATCAAATTTTACTTACTGTAAAAGTTACTACTTTTCCTTTTAAATCATGAATAATAGCCTGGCACTGTATTTGAGTGGTGTCCTGAAGCTGAATGAACACGTACAATTGGTATGACTTCAATATTGAAACTTTAACAGTTAAAGGCTCCACCCCAGGTATTTCCTTCAACTAACTCCTTGCAGACAGGAATATCCTGTTTTTGTGAAGAAACTTATCCAAACAAACATTTTCAAGCAAAATAAATAACTTAAACAGAAAGGAAGAGCATAGAAGTTAATCATTGAAGTTTTTATAATTTTTTGTAATTCATTAATGGGATGTCAGTTATTGCCCATTCCTAATTTCCAGGAGGGCATTTTAAGATGGCAGAATTCAGTTTTTAACAAAATATTAGATGGTTCCTTCATCTGATCTTAGATGTAACTTTTTTACTGTGCAGGTGACGAAGCCCAAGGATTAAGTGATTCAGAGTCATCATCAGACATTCAATCTATAGATAACCACAAATTGAGAAATGGATTCATAGGGCCTCTGACTGAAGAAAATGAGGACATTGAGAACTCGGAAAGTGAGGCTACAGACAGTGACTGCTTACGGGAGAATATCCAGGAAGAGACCAGTTGCAGCACAGGGGATGTGTCTGATCTGAATGATGAAGCAACAAGTCAGGGAGGAGACTTTTGTGATAGAAGCTGTTCTGCTGACTCTATGGACGAACTGCAAATGGAGACTTCAGCTCCACACTCACATGGTGAGATTTCTGAAGATGATGACAAAGATTCTAACACTGAAGAGAGTGATGGTGAGCCAGTTACAAAGAAGCACTGCACCATGGAATTGAAAGACAGTTTTGAACAACCTTCAGCAGACTCCTTAGCCTCTACTCCGACCCTTTCTAAATGCTTTGCACGTTTTACAAAGGTTGTTTGCTCTATTCCTGACCTCAGCCAAAGTGAGAACCCATGCACTGCAGAAGTTTGCAACCAGTGCCCCAGGAACGAGGACGACAGTTATGCAGAAGGAGACAAGTCTTGGAATTTGACAAGTCATGGCCTGCTCACTGAGTTACCACCTGCTATTGATGGGGACTTATACAGTGAGGTCCTCACTATCCCGATTCTGGCTCCTCCCCCTGACGAATTTTTCGATGCAGCTGAAAAGGTTACTCATCTGGAAGGTTCAGGTGACATCAAATTCAGTGAAACTGAAGCAGGTAGGTCTGACAGATGACAATCAGGTTTCCACTTGCTTCCATTTACCCCATACAACAAATTAAATGAAATCCAAAATATATTTGAACACATTTTCAAACATACTTAAGAATGATGAATAATTAAAATATATTCTGTGTTTATTTTAATTCACTTATTACATGTTACCAATGCACCTTTATATACCTGACTAGTGATGACACCTGAGGAACAGGTACTGAGTTCCAGTGATGTGAAGAATCTGAATTAAACAGGCAATGATGAAATTATTGCCATCCCCACAAGTTAAAAATTGCATCTTCAGAAAAAATTCAATTTAGTCCCATTGTTGAGCTCATTTGAAAAAGTCAATTTTAAGTAATTGACATATCTGAGAATTACAAAGCTTTTAATCTCGAGACAATTAATCCCTGGTAAAGTCATTCAGTTTCTAAAGAAATAAACAGATAAAACAATTCAAGAAAATTATACTTCACTAAAAATAGAAGAATTCACTAAAAAATTTTTCTCCAAATTAAAACTTTTTACCCTTGGTATGCCTTTGATCATTTTCCAGACCAGTTTAGTGAAATCGTGGTCACTATTATGGAAGTACTTTCCTGCTGATACTTCTTGAATCTGCCCTGCTTAGTTTCCAAAACCAAAATCCAGAACAGCCCTTGATCATCACAAAAAGGGATAAGAACAATGTTCCCTAATGGAGAGCCAGTTTGACTTTGGTGGTGGGAAAGTTTTTTGAAATGATAATCTGGCTCAGAATTAACAGTACTAGGATAAGTGTGAGTTATGTAAAGCAAGCATCAATTTAGAGCATAGAGAAATACAGCACGGAAACAGACTGTTCAGTCCAACTTGTCCATGCCAACCAGCTATCCTAAATTAATTTAGTCCCATTTGCCAGCACTTGGCCCATATCCCTCTAAACCCTTTTTATTCATATACCAATCCAAATGCCTTACAATTGTACCAGCACTTCCTCTGGCAGCTTATTCCATACACACACCACTCTCTGCATGACAAAATTGCCCAGTAGGTCCCTTTTACGTCTTTCCCCTCTCACCTTAAGCCTCTGCCCTCCAGTTTGGACTCTACAACCCTGGGGAAAATTCTTGTCTGTTTACCTATCCATGCCCACCATGATTTTATAAACTTTGATAACATCACCCTTAGTTTCTAATGCTCCAGAGAAAATAGCCCCAGCCTATTCAGTATGTTTAAAGGCAGATAATTTTTACATAACTTGTATAAGAGGGAATAAAGAGGATTGTTGAGGGTAATGCAGTTAATGTAATGTATATAAAGTGTTTGATAAGGTATCCTGATCCCTGATGAAGGGCTTATGTCCGAAACGTCGAATTTCCTGTTCCTTGGATGCTGCCTGACCTGCTGCGCTTTTCCAGCAACACATTTTCAGGTTTGATAAGGTATCCCAAAGTAGGTTTGCTGTCAAATTTGAAAACCTTGGAATACATAAAAATGAAATGTCTGAGGGACTCTAAATGGGTAGCAGTAATTACACTTTTTGGACTGGAGGGAGAAAGTGATCACTGCTGTTTCCCATGGTTAAAAAATAGGATCACTGTTTTTCTTGATAAATTTTAGACTTCAGTGTAAGCTTTAAGAGGATATGAAATGGCTGTGAAATGGACAGACATGTGGCAGATGACATGTAATGGATTTAATATTTTTATATGGTGAGTGTGTTCGATACAGAACGTGTTACCTGAAGGTGTGGTGGAAATAGATGTAATTATGTCTTTCAAGAGATAACGGGTGCAGGAAAGATTTATAAGATTGGTCGCAGGTATAAGGGATTCAAATTTGATCAGCAGGGTTGTACAAGTGAGACTGTTCACCTTCAAGAAGTGATGTTGAAAGGAAGAGCGATCTAGACAGGGCAGATACAAAAAAAAATTTAAAATGACTGGTGAAGTAACAGAAGAGAACATGGAAAACCTTAATATGCAGTTGGTGGTGGTGGAGGAAGATTCAGTAATGTCTTTGAAAAGAGAGTTGATAGTAAAAGTTAAAAATCACACAACAGTGTGTTAAAGTCTAACAGGTTTATTTGGAAGCACTAGCTTTTGGAACGCTGCTCCTTCATCAGATGGTTCATCACAACCACCTGATGAAGGAGGGTCGCTCCGAAAGCTAGTGCATCCAATTAAACCTGTTGGACTATAACCTGGTGTTGTGTGATTTTTAACTTTGTACACCCCAGTCCAACTCATTGATAGTAAAAAGGAGACCAATGGTAGTAGTTGATCAGTGAATGGGATAAGGTTATAAGGTTGTAAAGAATAGTTGAAAGGCTGAGAGTTGGGAGTGTTTAGAAAAAAAACTGGGTGATCAAAAGCCAGGCGAGAAGTGTAAAAAGAACAGGAGAATGAACTAACCAGGAATTTAAAAGAAAATCTGAAAAGTTTTTAAATTTGTGAAGAAAGGAAGTGGGTGGCTAAAATAGATGTTGGTCCCTTGGAGGAAGAGACAGGAGAAATTATTATTTGTACCCATCTTCACAGTAGACTACACAAATACATAGGAGAACTGTTGATTAATCAAGGAGCTAACAAGGGTGAGGAATGTAAAAGTGATTAATATTAGTGGAGGAAATGAATTAGAGAAACTTAAGAGACTAAAAGCTAACAAATCCTAAACTCTCTTGATCTACATCCTGGGATTTCAAAAGAGGTAGCTATAGAGATAGTGGGTGCAAAAGGTATGATTTTGCAAAATTCCATTTTAAAAACACCAGTCCAGCATATTAGAAGTAGGCAAATGTAACATTGCTCTTCAAGAAAGAAGGGAGAGGGAGAACAGGGTAGTTATCTTGACAACAGTTGCTGGGAAAATGTTGGAAACTATCATTAAGGAAGTCATAATAATGCATTTAGAACAATATGAAAGGATAAGACAGCACCAACATGGTTTTATGAAAAGGAAATGGTTTAATTAATTTATTAAAGCTTCTTGAGGATGTGATTACTGCTGTCCATTTTATTCTTGATTGAGTGACAGGAAACAGATTTTCATCTAGAGTGAGGTTTACAATAGTGCTCCCCTTTGGTTGACACTGGGGATTTTTTTTGCAGGAGATATTTTCAAAGCTTGCAGATGTTACAAAATTCAGAAGAATTATAGATGTAAGAAGACAGTTCAGAAAACATTGACAACTTAGTGACGTGGGCATTTAGGGCAGATAAATTCAATGTAGAAAGGTGTGGGTGGTGCAGTTTGGTAGGAAAGAAATGGGCAGACAATATAAGATCTCCTTCCTATCGGAAAGTTGAAAGGGTTCAGAAATGATTTACAAGAATGTTGCCAGGGTTGGAGATTTTGAGCTATAGGGAGAGGCTGAATAGGCTGGGGCTGTTTTCCCTGGAGCAGCGGAGGCTGAGGAGTTAATTTATAGAGGTTTACAAAATCATGAGAGGCATAATCGGATAAATAGACAAAGTTTTTTCGCTGGTGGGGGAGTCCAGAACTAGAGGGCATAGGTTTAGGATGAGAGGGGAAAGATATAAAAGAGACCTAAGGGACAACTTTTTCACGCAGAGGGTGGTACATGTATGGAATGAATTGCCAGAGGAAGTAGTGGAAAGATTGGGTTGGGATATCTGGTCGGCATGGACGAGTTGGACCAAAGGTTTGTTTCCTTGCTGTACATCTCTATGACTGTGATTCTATAAGAGATACGATTTTTAATGTCTGCAGGAGCAGAAAGAACCAGTTGTTTGTCTGCATAATTCATTAATGGAGCCATGACAAGTAGAAAGAGCTGTTTATGAAGTATGCAGTAATCGGGTCTTCATTAATACGGATATAGGGGTCAAGAGCAGGGAGGCTATTCTGAACCTATACAGGATACTGGTTATATCTCATTTGGAGGATGGCATACAGTTCTGGGTGCCACACTTTTAGAAGGATATGAATGCATTGGACAGAGTACAGAAAGGCCTATGAGAATAGTTTCAATGATGAGAAATTTCAGCTGTGAAGATAGATCCGAGAGGTTGAGACTGTTTTGCTGGAGAGGAGAAGGCTGTTGGGAGATTTGATAGAAGTTTTGGAAATTGTGAGTGGTGTGCACAGAATAGACAGGGAGAAACTTGTGCCTGCTCTTAAAGGGATTGAGAACCAGAGGGTACACCTTCAAGGCATTTTGCAAAAAAAGCAAAAAGTGAGAAAAATGAAATTCATGCAGCACATAGTTAGGATCTGGAATGCACTGCCTGGAAGTGTGATGGAGGGAAGGTGAATTAAAACGTTCGAGAGGGCATTGAACAATTATTTAAATTGAAAACAAATGTGCGGCATTGTGGAGAATAGGCAGGAGTCTGACACTAGGATAAAAACGCTCAGACATCCAGTGCAGACTCAATGGGCCAATTGGGTATCCATCTGTACTATGATAATTCTGTGATTCCGTGTGGATGAGAAATTATTCACTTTCATAGTAAGAATGGCAAAGTAAATCTGTAAAATGTTTGAATATTCGTGTATACAGAGACTTGGGTGTACTGGTGCATGGAACTCAGAAAGTTATCATGCAGGTACAGAAACAATTAAAGTAAAGGCTCTTTTACTTTTTTGTAAGGTGATGGGAGTATAAGGATAAGGAAACAGTGGAGAATAAATTTTTTCGAGAATTAAGGACTAAAAATGTCCCCAGTATTGTTGATATTCTGAGCTGTGGTTTTGACAGACACTTATCCTTCTGGAAATCGAAATACAATACATTCATCAGTTCCCTTTTTATCCATGGGACATGTTCCTTCCTCAAAGAACTCTAATAGATTGGTTAAATGTGATTTCCCATTCACAAAACCACGTTGATGTACCTGATTATTGAGAGTTTATCCAAGTGGCCTGTTATAACTTCTTTATAACTTCTGACATTTTCCCTGATGTTAAGCCTGTTATTCCCTGCTTCCTGCTCTCCTCCCATTTTGAGTAAAGAAATTACAATTAACTGTATTCCAGTTTAATAGAATTTTTCCTGAATCTCAGGAAATATAGATAATTAAAACTAAGGCAACAACTATCTCACTGTGTGTTGGGGGGTGGGGTGGAAGGGAGGTCCCCGAATTACGAACATCCAAATTAGAGACACTAATGTATTCAAACATGATGCCGGGATGTATTAATTTTAATTTTAAAGATCTGATAGATGGAAGTTACTTACAAATGGTTATTTTACATTTTCCTTTATCGCACTCTGACTAGTCATTTCTTTTAATATTCTTGAATAAAGTCCATCAGGACCTGGGCACATGATGGAGGGCTTATGCCCAAAACATCGATTCTCCTGCTCCTCGGATGCTGCCTGATGTGCTGTACTTTTCCAGCACTACATCCTCGACTCTGATCTCCAGCATCTACAACTCCTAGATCTACAACTGTCCAAATTGTGAAGGAGGGAGTCGGCCATCATGAATCACAGCAACATTCTAGCAAAGCTTGACTTGTTGAACCTAAGCAGAGCAAGCAGAAGTGCCATTTCCTTGTGACATTAGTGGTTGGCTCCTAACTGCAACATAGCTTTCATTGAAAAAAAAATGACATGTTGTTGAGCAGCTGAAATTGTCATTAACCGTGTAACATTCCTTGTTGCCAAGCAGCCAAACCCTAGTTCAGTCCACTGTCTCAAAGAGAGCTGAACCTGTAGACTATGTAGGAAGATAGTGTTGTAACTATTGTCAGGATAGTGGACATTTAGCAGCATGATATTCTAGGTATGGTTGCAGAACAAGAGTACATTTGTGATTTTGGTATATCTTCCCATTGAGGCACAATACTGGCAAGGGCACAAGCATTTAACCAATGAATCCTTGTTCCATTGAAAAATCCACTTATAAAAATTCACCCTAATGTGCCCCTAGAATCACTGGAATAAATCATTTCAAGGGGCAACTCTAGTACAAAAAATACATTTGATACGCTGATCATAAAATAGAAAGGAAGATAGAAACTTGAGGTTTTGCTCCTTATCCATTATTCAATTCATTTTATTTAAGATAGGGCAGTTCTTCTTTGTATAGCTCTGTTGGTATATTCAAGAACTTATTTCAATACAGGTTGAAAATCAATTAACAATAGAAGCCAGTGATTACATGTATATGCTAAGAGTCATGTAGATGAAAATTAAACTGCTCTGTTAACTAGTCACTGTTGTTTGATGTTTGGAGAAAGGATAAACAATATGTCAACAAATTAAATATTTTCTTTTGTTTTCTTGGTAGGATTGGAGTCTGCTAAAATTAAGGGGATTGAAGCAAAACAAAATGTGCAGATAAGTCCAAGTCTTTTTGGCACAGGACTGGACATCAAATCTGTTGAATGCATCAAAGGTAAACCAGAAGAAATAAAATACACAACCACAGGAAAAAGACATTTTGCATCTGATGACGTATATGATGTAAAAGCTGTTCAATTGCAGCGTCATTCAAACAAACATGGAGATCGTATGCGTTGTAATGAAAAGAAACATGTTAAGACAAAAATGCATCGATGGAATACTCTTTCTTCTTTGACAAATATCGAAAATGAACCTGCCTTGTTGGAAACTAAGCCTATTGGTCCATTAACATCCATTTCCACCTGTGCCAATAAAAAGGTCCAATCAGATTTAATGGAAATGGAGCCAGATACAGAGGACCAGGCCATGCTACAAAATTCCATATAATTTGATATGAGTTGATACCAAATAAGCAATCTCCTCCAGAGAGCTCTCGAAATGAAAATATTATGTCTGTTGTGGTTCTGCTCGCCGAGCTGGAAGTTTTTGCTGCAAACGTTTCGTTCCTGGCTAGGGAACATCATCAGTGCTGTTGGAGCCTCGTGTGAAGCGCTGCTTTGATGTTTCTTCCGGTATTTATATTGGTTTGTTCTTGCCGCTTCCGGGTGTCAGTTTCAGCTGCAGTGATTTGTATGTGGGGTCCAGGTCGATGTGTCTGTTGATGGATGTTCTTGCCATTTCCGGGTGTCAGTTTCAGCTGTAGTGGTTTGTATATGGTGTCCAGGTCAATGTGTCTGTTGATGGAGTTTGGGGATGAATGCCATGCTTCTAGGAATTCTCTGGCTGTTCTCTGTCTGGCTTGTCCTATGATAGTGGTGTTTTCCCAGTCAAATTCATGTTGCTGGTTGTCTGAGTGTATAGCTACTAGAGATAGCTGGTCGTGTCGTTTTGTGGCTAGCTGATGTTCATGGATGCAGATTGTTAGCTGTCTTCCTGTTTGTCCTATATAGTGTTTTGTGCAGTCCTTGCATGGTATTTTGTAAACTACGTTAGTTTGGCTCATGCTGGGTATTGGGTCCTTTGTTCTAGTGAGTTGTTGTCTGAGCGTGGATGTTATGAGTCCTAAGGGTCGCAGTAGTCTGGCTGTCAGTTCTGAGACGCTCCTGACGTATGGTAGAGTGGCTAGTCCTTTTGGTTGTGGCATGTCCTCGTTCCTCGGTCTATCCCTTCGGCATCTGGTGATAAAGTTGCGTGGGTATCCGTTTTTGGCGAATACCTTGTATAGATGTTCCTCTTCCTCTTTTCGCAGTTCTGGTGTACTGCAGTGTGTTGTGGCCCTTTTGAATAGTGTCCTGATGCAGCTTCGTTTGTGTGTGTTGGGGTGGTTACTTTCATAGTTTAAGACTTGGTCTGTGTGTGTTGGTTTCCTGTGTACCCTTGTGGTGAATTCTCCGTTGGGTGTTCTCTCTACTAACACGTCTAGGAATGGGACTTTGACTGGGAAAACACCACTATCATAGGACAAGCCAGACAGAGAACAGCCAGAGAATTCCTAGAAGCATGGCATTCATCCCCAAACTCCATCAACAGACACATTGACCTGGACACCATATACAAACCACTACAGCTGAAACTGACACCCGGAAACGGCAAGAACATCCATCAACAGACACATCGACCTGGACCCCACATACAAATCACTGCAGCTGAAACTGACACCCGGAAGCGGCAAGAACAAACCAATATAAATACCGGAAGAAACATCAAAGCAGCGCTTCACACGAGGCTCCAACAGCACTGATGATGTTCCCTAGCCAGGGAACGAAACGTTTGCAGCAAAAACTTCCAGCTCGGCGAGCAGAACCACAACAACGGATACCCAAGCTACAAATCTTCAATCAGATTTTAAATATTATGTCTGCCCACGTGTGTCTGTGCATGAGTGCATTTGTGTATGTGTGCAGGGTGGTGTGTGTGTGTGTGTGTGTGTGTGTGTGTATGCGTGCGTGTGCGTGCTGAGGTAAGAAGGTGCTGCCTTGAGACTGTAGATAAAGTAGGCAGTGAAAAGTAATAAAAATATAAGAATTTTCCTTTAGCATCTATCTCACGTTCTGTTATTTGATATTAGCATTAGATACTTTAAGCTGTAGAATGTTTCAGTCTTTGAATTTGACATTGTTTGTTGCAATAGAAAATATATGGTATTAAAGAATTCTATTTCCACATTACAGTGTTAAACAGTGATCATTGGATTTCCTCAGGATGGCGGGAGGCAGGTTGCAGTATCTATCACTTGCTGGGTTTACAAGAAAGGCATTCTTAGTTAGTTGATATATTTGTGTAATTTCTATCTGAATCGAAAGAGGCTAGGATTTTAGGATACAGAGCTTAAATGGGCAATGCTGCGAAAGATCATTAATTCTCTCAGTGGTTTATAACAACAGAAAAACTTAAATTATCACCTCACCAATTCTTTTGACATGCCAATGCTGATTATATCAAGATAGAAGCCATCATTTGTCACATACAAGGCTATAAAAATTCTAAGTTTCTTTGTAATTATACACATGGTCTGGGACTAATTTCTTGATGCACAGCACCGAAAGAGCTCTTGAACACAATTATGTTATACTGAGGCTAACAATTTGCCCATCATTAAAACTATGGTATTGAAAATTGTCACTTGCAATTCTGGGTCTACAGTTTCCCTACAATTATCAGTCCCTGGATGGGGAGTGTTGGTTTAAGGAATCACCTTTGTGATAATGGATGCCCAAGACAGCTTTAAATCAGAAAATTTTCCTTGTTTTTTTCTTTTAATGGTTCAAAACTCAAACAACCTTGAATAAAAAAGCAACAAAGACTATACTTTCACAGAAGCACATTGTTGTATGTACAGAGAAAGTCATACTTTCAAACATTTTATTTTCTCTTTCAGCTTTAATTCACATAAACTGATTAGATTACTTACAGTGTGGAAACAGGCTCGGCCCAACAAGTCCACACCGACCCGCAACCCATACATATACCCCTTACCTAACACTACGGGCAAATTTAGCATGGCCAATTCACCTGATCCGCACATCTTTGGACTGTGGAGAGGAAACCGGAGCACCCGGAGGAAACCCACGCAGACACGGGAGAATGTGCAAACTCCACACGTCAGTCGCCTGAGTCAGGGAATTGAACCCAGGTCTGGTGCTGTGAGGCAGCAGTGCTAACCACTGCGCCACCCTTTGCTCCTAAGCTGGAAGTTGCGTTTTTTCAGTGACCCATCACTGGAGAGTGGCATAATCCAAGAACTAACAGTAGGTTAACACCTTCCATCCCGACTCAAATTCACCTGGACTGTCTCAGACTCCTCCCTCCCTTCCTAGACCTTTCCATTTCTATCTCGGGCGACCAACTCAACACAGACATCTACTATTAACCGACTGACTCCCACTGCTACCTGGACTACACCTCTCCCACCCTGCCCCCTGTAAAAACTCCATCCATATTCCCAATTTCTTCGTCTCCGCCGCATCTGCTCCCAGGAGGACCAGTTCCAATACCAGCCCAGATGGCCTCCTTCTTCAAGGACCGCAGATTCCCCCCAGACGTGATCGACGATGCACTCCACCACATCTCCTCCACTTCCCGCTCCTCTGCCCTTGAGCCCCGCCCTCCAACCGCCACCAAGACAAACCCCACTGGTTCTCACCTACCACCCACCAACCTCCGTATACAGCGTATCATCCGCCGTCATTTCCGCCAACTCAAACGGACCCCACCACCAGGGATATATTTCCTCCCTCCCCTATCAGCGTTCCGCAAAGACCACTCCCTTCGTGACTCCCTCGTCAGGTCCACACCCCCCACCAACCCAACCTCCACTCCCGGCACCTTCCCCTGCAACTGCAGGAAATGTAAAACTTGCGCCCACACCTCCTCCTTACTTCTCTCCAAGGCCCCAAGGGATCCTTCCATATCCGCCACAAATTCACCTGCACCTCCACACACATCATCTATTGCATCCGCTGCACCCGATGTGGCCTCCTCTATATTGGGGAGACAGGCCGCCTGCTTGCAGAATGCTTCAAGGAACACCTCTGGGACACCCGGACCAACCACCCAACCACCCCGTGGCTCAACACTTTAACTCTCCCACCCACTCCACCGAAGACATGCAGATCCTTGGACTCCTCCATCGCCAGAACATAACAACACGACGGTTGGAGGAAGAGCGCCTCATCTTCCGCCTGGGAACCCTCCAGTGTCCTACTCACAGTCATTTCCTCACTAATCATTGATGGTCAATTTCCATGGGTTTGGGAAGAGGAGAGTCTCAACATGTGGTTAAAAAGCCATATTCATTCCAGAAAATGACTGACAACATTGTTTCTGCTATTTGAGGATTTCTGTAGGGATATTTACAGACCACATTGACATTGATATTTACAGGAAACACGTATGATGATCGCCTGCATAAGTGACGTGATTAGCTCATGCTATTACAGTAGCAAGAAATTTCACCACGGGTGATTTAAAACGCAACTTGGTCTTTATAATCTAACAAGAGTGGGGGAATTCAAAAGGTGAGAGGAGAAAGATTTAAAAGGGACTTGAGGGTCATATGTAGAATGTACTGCCAGAGGAAGTGGTAGATACAGGCACAGTTACAAAATTTAAACAACATTGGACATACACATGATTGAGGGATAGGGGCCAAACACAGGCAAGTGGCACTAGTTTAGTTTGAGAAACTTGGTCGGCATGAATGATTTGTACCAAAAGGTCTGTTTCCATGCTAAATGATTTTCAGACATGTCTGTCTGTTGCAGAGTTCCGTGTGGTTATACAATTTGAAGGATACTTGTCTGCATTAAGCATAGCAAAGCAAAAATTCAATCCTTTATGTGCAGGATTTGAATGTCCATTGTTCATTTTATTCTACCCCAGATACTAGTCATCCAGCCAGTAAGCAAATCAACCCTCAGAGAGAGATATAAGGGACAAGGAATAATCCTTTTAGCTTACGATATTGATTAGTATGAATTCATACTAAGTCTTTTTCACAGACTTCTACATAAAGTTAGTGAAATTACAGCTGGAAATGACAATGGCCACACCTTTGAAATAAACTTACACATATCCTGAAGAAGGGCTTATGCCCGAAACGTCGAATCTCCTGTTCCTTGGATGCTGCCTGACCTGCTGCGCTTTTCCAGCAACACATTTTCAGCTTTAAAATGTGTTACCAATGATCACAGATTACTTGTATATTGCAGGAAACAAACTCCTGCTGTTGGCACCACCTTGCATCGTAAGCCAATCATCCAGCCAACTGAGCTAAACTGACCCCCAATTCATATCATGCAGGACTATACATTAGCACCGTCAATTATTCTTAGCTTCTCTTTTTGTGAATTGCACATGGTGAGGAGGTAGCTATTTGTAACTTTGTCACCGTGTTGGCATTTAATGTGCACTATAGCTTTCTTACAAGCATTGTCATTAATGCAGTGTTTGTACAATCTATATATCCAGTTTTAGTTTTGATCGCTTCTTTTGTTCATTTTGCCTTACCACTTGCAAAGAACTCTGGGGCCGCTGAGTACTCTCAAAACTCTGCCTTTTTCAGCAGCAGATTAACTGTAGCGGATAAAATTGGATCTTTGGAAAAAGATGGTCTGAGCAATGCATGAGTATGTGGTTGAAAGCTCTTCTTGGGGTCAAATATGAGGTCAAAGTTGCAAACAATCTGTTTTGGTCTCAAACAGTTGCTAGAGAGAAAGAGGGAGAGAGATGAACCATAGCTAGTGAACAGAGTTTGGAATGGCACATCAGTTTTCTCAATATTTAACTGGCGAAAATTTCTGCTCTTGAAAGTCAGAGTCAAAAAGTGTGGGGCTGGAAAAACACAGTCAGGCAGTATCTGAGAAGCAGGGGAAATGCCATTTTAGGCAAAAGCCCTTCATTAGGATGCTGCCTGACAGACTGTGCTTTTTCTGCTCCAGACTTTTTGACTCTGATCACCAGCATCTGCAGTCCTCACTTTCTCCCAATCTTGAAAGTCAGACAGATCATTAATTAGCAACAGTGCAGCAGTCAAGAGAGATTGTGGTTAGGTAGAGTTAGTGTTGACAATATATCTTTTTTATAATAATGTGGTTAAGAAGCAGCATATCAATGTGAAACAGGAGGACACCTAGGATAGATTCTTGGGGCATGAAAGATACTGACATGAGCAGTGATAGCATGGATCTGTTTCTTTGGAGGAATTGATTATTATTCTTAAAAACGTATGAACGAGGCCAAATACAACAACATAGTGTTTTTCCACAAACCCATGCTCTGTAAGAATATCTAGGAACTCCCTCCCTTGGTGGGATGTGTTGTCCCTGTCGAAGTGGTGTCCTTCCTCATATAAGGATAATAGTGAGAAAGTGTCATGCCATTTTGTGGCTAGTTGGTTTTCATGTATCCTGGTGGCTAGTTTTCTGCCTGTTTGTTACGGTTCTTGCATGGTATTTTGTAAATGACATTAGTTATGCTTGTTGTCTTTATAGACATCATAGTAACCCACACACCCACCAACACACTAAAACAACAGCTAATGAACTTGAAAGACCCTATACAGACAACAACAAAACTAATGTCATTTACAAAATACCATGCAAGCACTGTAACAAAAACTACATTGGACAAACAGGCAGAAAACTAGTCACCAGGATACACGAACATCAACTAGCCGCAAAACAACATTACCTTCTCTCACTAATATCCTTAAATACAGATGAGGAAGGACACCACTTTGACAGGGACAACGCATTCATCCTAGGACAAGCCAAACAGAGACTCACATGAGAATTCCTGGAAGCATGGCATTCTAACCGGAATTCTATCAACAAACACATTGACTTGGACACCATTTACCACCCCTGAGAAAAAGAAATGGAAATTATATCAACAATCCAAAGAAACCAAACATATAAATAGAAAGCAGGAAGCATCAGCAATGCTTCGTCCAGAGGATCACTGAAGATATTACCTAGTACGGTGACAAAATGTCTGAAAATGAACCTTCCAGCTCAGTGGCAAACCTAGATCCAGAACCCCAACCTGAGCTACAAATCTTCTCAAAACTCACTTAGAAAAGGAAGCTTAGTGAATTAGTCTGTTGCCAGAATGTCTTGTATAATTGCTCAGAAAGTGTATCATGCATAGACGGCATCATGTTGTGCTACTTTCCTGAGTAGATCTCATGAAAGATGTGTAAAGACTTATGCACTTATACCAGTGTCAGTCTTGGCATATAGCACATGTGGCCCATTCTATATGGGATCTATCACTTAAATGGGAAAAAAAGCTTCTGAGTTGTTGACATGCTGGTTGATTGGCAAGACTTTGTTTGGGGGAGGTGTTACCATGGAGAATGAACCAATTCATGAGGTCTGATAGTTAACTACCAAGCATCGGTTAAAATTTAAACCAGGCAGGTCGACTGATCAAGGAATTGCCTTGACAAATTAACCAGAGAAAAGATGTCATCTATTTTATTGAATTGAAACAGGTGCAGTGTGTGTATACATTGCTTCGTTCTGCAAAAAAAGGACATTATGTATTAAGATATGTAGCGTCCAGTGCATGCAAGTGAACCACATTATGTGCCTGACTACCAATCTTAAATTGTTTGTCAGTATAATTCTTTTCATATTCAGCTTACTTAACATATTACGACTTACTGAGATAGCATTCACTGTCAAGCTCCCTAGCAGTCACTAGATTAGATTCCCTACAGTACAGAAGCAGGCCCTTTGGCCCAACAAGCCCAAAGAGTCCAGACCCATTCTCCGACATTTACCCCTGACAAATGTACCTAACAATTTAACATGGCCAATTCACCTGACCTGCACATCTATGGATTGTGGAAGGAAACCCATGCAGACACGGGGAGAATGTGCAAATTGCTTGAGGTTGGAATTGAACTCAGGTCTCTGGCATTCTGAGGCAGCAATGCTAACCATTGAGCCACCATGCCACCCTAGTCAATCACATAGTTATTGCCAAGCAGAAGACCTTTGTTAATGACAACTGGCCACTATTGCACAGGCCATTTAGCTACAGATGCCAGCTGAATCTCCCTTTGCACATACCTTGACTCTAGCTGAACAACTTTAAAAAAGTGTGTCTTTTTCTCTGCAATTTCAAATTCTAAATGACTACCAAATGATTAATTAAAAACTTGAAGTGCGGAATATAAATAGCAAGGAAAGAATAAACCATGGATGTTAAAGAAGATTTCAATGGACGCCTCATTTCCAACTACTGCATACGGAAACAACTACCCTGAATTTCTGATACATAGCGGCTATTCCAGGCTACCCCTGTGATAATAACAAATAGCTGTGTGCATTAAACAAGTCATGGATGCATCATTTACTCCAACAAGCAACTCTCCACTGGAAAATGACAAAGACATAGCAGGGCTCTACAATTTGACAAAATGACAAAACTCCCCCATGACCAGTGAGTTATAGATATAATGCACCAAGGTTCTTTAATCAAAGGACATATTTGTAACAGGTAAGAATTTCATCTACTGAATGTCAATCTTGCTCAGATCCATTGACATTACATTGTTGATGTGAGTACTTGCTTTTCTGGAAGCTGCGGAAATGCCTTCATTTCATGAATATCCATGTTCACTGGCATTCTTCAACTGAGAAAGCCTCGAGGTATTTAACTCTTGAAGAAGCATGAAACCGACCCAAATTCCAGATTGTAAGCTCTTAATTAGAACGGGGAAAAAATTGCCCAGAGACCACCTCCAGCATGAAGATTAAGCTGACAATCAACAAAACAAGGGGCCAGCTCATTTCAATTGCAGTAGACATGTCCTTTCACCAACTTTTCACTCAAGATTTCAATTCAGCAGTAAACCTGAGCTACACATCACATTTAGAGAACATATTTTATACCAGGAAATAAAGCCATCTAAGTAAAATGTGTCTAGGATGTCACAGCTCAGAAATGATTTGGAGATGCTGGTGTTGGACTGGGGTGTACAAAGTTCAAAAGCACACAACACCAGGTTATAGTCCAACAGGTTTAATTGGAAGCACAATAGCTTTTGGAGCACTGCTCATTCATCAGGTGATGAAGGAGCATTGCTCCAAAAGCTATTGTGCTTCCAATTAAACCTGTTGGACTATAACCTGGTGTTGTGTGCTTTTTAACTTTGTACAGCTCAGAAAGGCTAACATATTTTACAACTGTAACTATTCTACATTTTCCCTTGCTATCTCTTTTAATTCTTCATCTGGGCTGCATCTCTAAAGAAAATAGTTGATACTTTTGTAGCAATGTTAATGTCAAGGTGTAAGTATAATTATAGCTATTTTGTCATCAAACATGGCACAATGAAAACAGTAAAGGCCATCAAATAACTTAGAAAATTAAATAATGTGCTCTAGTATTGTTTGAAGAATAAATGTCAAACAAGACACTGTGATAACTCCCGTAAAATCGGATTATTTTACATTCACCTGTAAAGATAGGTATCTTGCTTTACTATCAAATCCTAAAGACAGTGATGAACAATTAGGCACTGTATTAATCCCTCAGCACCACACTGAAAGTTTAGTCAAAAGGACATGAGTTGCACTTATCATACTTGACAAGGAATTAAGTACTTTTGAAATGTAGTCACTGTTGCAATATGGATAACATAGAGGCCAAATGATAAATAGCTATGCTCCACAACTAACAATATCATATAATCTGTTGGCGGGAGGATAAAATATTGGCTAGATCTCCTTCAAATACTGCCACACAATGGGATCTTTTACAGCCACTTTTGAAAACGCAGACTGCCAACAAGCTGGATACCTTCAGTAAAAAAGTGATGTTAGTCTCGAGATTGGAATATGAACCTTCAGTCTTCTAATTGAAAGGCCAAGAAGTACAACCGAGACACAGCTGACTGCCTAAGATTGGCTATTCACATGTTTGGGAGAAGACTTAAACTTTCGATCTTTTAACTCAGGTGCTATTACTGAACCAAGGCTGACACTTGCTGAAAGACATACACTGTCCAACTGATTATTCTCACATGTGAGCCGAGGCAGTGAACCATGGATTTTGCTTATACCATCTGTTTGCTGTTGTGACATACATTGAATAGTTGGTGTCAGAAAATAGGCAGAACTCCTGTTGGTTTAGAAATTCATCGTATTTGTATTTAGGAATGGTTTCCAGTGAAAAGATGGGAAGTGTAACTGCTCAGCTGTGCTGGTAGGTAGAAAATCAATCCAAGTTCCATCTATCCGGAGGTCCCTGCTGGGAGGCTTGACATTGAGTGTGACCAGGCTCACCTGTTATACCCGAAAAGATAAATGGTCCACTAACATTCACTGCCTGGAGTCACACATGATGAAGCTGCATTTTGTCAGGGTGCAGTTTAGATCGACATTGTCATGACAGCATGAGAAAAAAATGGCATAGAAATATTAACGTGCTTCTTCATTTTAAATCAATCTTTCAGCTGGACTCTTCGCTACAAATCTTCAATCATCTGAATCCATATTCATCAGATGATTCATCCTCATAAAAAATGTTTGAATAGGACATCATAAATAGCTACTTAAATATTGCGGTTTAGAACTTATTTCAGATACTACATGTTTTTCGTGGCTGAATAGTGTCTCAATGTTCCTTAAAGAGAGGATAGAGTATACAGTATGAATATTTTATAGGATGAATCAAGTGCAGGATAGATTAATCACTAAAACATATAATTTGATAAGACTTGAAAATATACAGGAACTGAAATTATAATTGTCTCACATGCATTTCTTCTGATGCAGGCAGCATGCCAATGTTGTATTTTTTGTTAATTTAAAGGATTTAGTCAAAATTGAGTACACTGTTGAGTGGCTGCATGTCTCAGTCTGGAGTACGAAATCTTGAGAGGATGATATAATTCAAGATTACTTGTGGTACCTGAAGTCAATCTGTGCCTCTTAAAAGGAAAGCACATTTTGATTAGAATTGGAAGACAGTTTACTCTGAGAAGGAAACAAACAATGGCACTGGATGACAGAAAGCATTCTCCAAGATTCTGTGACATAGCAGTGAAAGTTAATGGACAGGGAAAGAGAGATCATTTATCCATTAGGAAACGGAAGCTCCTTAAGACAGACACTTCTAACATAATGGGAACAGTTAGCTGTCACTGTCTACAGTGTTTAATAGTTTGATGCACCTGTTTTTGACTATATTATTTTATCCATTGATTTGTGTAGTTGTCCTTGAGTGCGTAAG
>NC_083411.1:61579360-61678284 GCF_020745735.1 Hemiscyllium ocellatum
GGGGGAGAAGGGATTTGGGAGAGTGGGTGGAGAAGAAGGTTGTGAGAGTGGGTGGAGAAGGGGACTGGGAGAGTGGGTGGAGAAGGGGACTGGGAGAGTGGGTGGAGAAGGGGACTGGGAGAGTGGGTGGAGCAGGGGCGGTGAGAGAGTGGGTGGAGAAGGGGTTTGGAAGAGTGGGTGGAGAAGGAGGCTGGAAGAGTGGGTGGAGAAGGGATTTGGGAGAGTGGGTGGAGAAGGGGGTTGGGATGGTGGATGGGGAAGGGAGCTGGGAGAGTGGGTGGGGAAAGGGCTTGGGAGAGTGGGTGGAGAAGGGGTTTGGTAGAGAGGGTGAAGACGGGGGCTAGGAGAGTGGGTGGAGAAGTGGGCTGGGAGAGTGGGTGGAGCAGGGGGCTGGGAGAGTGGGTATAGAAGGGGCTTGGGAGAGTGGGTGGAGAAGGGGTTTGGGAGAGTGTGTGGTGAAGGGGGCTGGGAGAGTTGTTGGAAAAGGGCATTGGGGGAGTGGGAGGAGAAGGAGGTTGGGAGAGTGGATGGGGGAGTGTGCTGGGAGAGTGGGTGGAGATGGGGGTTGGGAGAGTGGGTGAAGATGGGGGTTGGGAGAGTGGGTGAAGAAGGAGGCTGGGAGAGTGGGGTGGAGAGTGGGTGGAGAAGGGGGTTGGGAGAGTGGGTGGAGAAGGGATTTGGGAGAGTGGGTGGAGAAGGGGGTTGGGAGAGTGGGTGGAGAAGGGGGTTGGGAGAGTGGGTGGAGAAGGGGCTTGGGAGAGTGGGTGGAGCGGGGGTTGGGATGGTGGATGGGGAAGGGAGCTGGGAGAGTGGGTGGGGAAAGGGCTTGGGAGAGTGGGTGGAAGAGAAGGTTGGGAGAGTGGGTGGAGAAGGGGACTGCGAGAGTGGTTGGAGAAGGGGGTTGGGAGAGTGGGTGGAGAAGGAGCTTTGGGAGTTTGGGTGGAGAAGGGGGCTGGGCAAGTGGGTGGAGAAGGGGTTTGGGAGAGTGGGTGGAGAGGGGACTGAGAGAGTGGGTGGAGAAGGGGACTGAGAGAATGGGTGGAGAAGGGGTTTGGAAGAGTGGGTGGAGAAGATGACTGGGAGGGTGGGTGGAGAAGTGGGCTGGGAGCGTAGTTGGAGAAAGAGGTTGGGAGAGTGGGTGGAGAAGGGGGTTGGTAGAGTGGATGGGGAAGTGTGCTGGAGAGTGGGTGGAGAATTGGGGCTTGGAGAATGGGTGGAGAAGGGGGCTGGGAGAGTGAATAGGGAGGGTGGGTTTGGGAGAGTGGGTGGAGAAGGTATTCGAAGAATGGGTGGAGAAGGGGGCTGGGCGAGTGGATGGGGATGAGGGTTTGGGAGAGTGGATAGGGAAGGGGGTTTGGGAGAGTGGATGGGGATGGGGGTTTGGGTGAGCGGGTGGAGAAGGGGGCTGGGAGAGTGGGTGGAGAAGGGGGCTGGGAGAGTGGATGGGGAGGGTGGGTTTGGGAGAGTGTACGGGAAAGGGGGTTGGAACAGTGGAGTAGGGCAATGGGAGAGTGGATGGAGAAGGGGGTTGGGAAAGTGGGTGGGGAAGGGGGTTGTGAGTGTGGATGGGGAAAGAGGCTGGTAGAGTGGGTGGGGAAGGAGTTGGGAGAGTGGATGGAGAAGGGTGTTGGGAGAGTGGGTGGAGAAGGGTGTTGGGAGAGTGGGTGGAGAAGGGGTTTGGGAGAGTGGGTGGAGTAGGGGGTTGGGAGAGTGGGTGGAGAAGGGGGTTGGGAGAGTGGGTGGAGAAGGGGGCTGAGAGAATGGATGGAGACGGGGGTTTGGGAGAGTGGAATGTGGACGAGGCTTTGGGAACGTGTGTGGAGAAGGGGTTCGAAGAATAGGTGGAGAGGGGGGCTGGGAGAGTGGATGGGGAAGGGGGTTTGGGAGAGTGGATGGAGAAGAGGCTGGGAGGGTGGGTGGAGAAGAAGGTTGGGAGAGTGGGTGGAGAAGGGAGCTGGGAGAGTGGGTGGAGAAGGGGGCTGGGAGAGTGGATGGAGAAGGGGGTTGGTAGAGTGGGTGGGGATGGGGATTTGGGGGAGTGGGGGGTTTGGGAGAGTGGAAGGGGACGGGGGTTTGGGTGAGTGGGTGAAGAAGGGGCTTTGGGAGAGTGGTGGAGAAGGGGTTGGGAGAGTGTTTGGAGAAGGGGCTTGGGAGAGTGGGGGGAGAAGGGGGCTGAGAGAGTGAATGGGGACGGGGGTTTGGGAGTGTGGGTGGAGAAGGGGTTTGAAGAATGGGTGGAGAAGGGGGCTGGGAGAGTGAGTGGAGAAGGGGCTTTGGAAGAGTGTTTGGAGAAGGGGTTTGGGAGAGTGGGTGGAGAAGGGGGCTGGGAGAGTGGGGGGAGAAGGGGGCTGGGAGAGTGGATGGGGATGGGGGTTTGGGAGTAGATGGGGATGGGGATTTGGGAGAGTGGATGGGGATGGGGGTTTGGGAGAGTGGATGGGTGGGGACGGGAGTTTGGGAGTGTGGATGGGGACGGGGGTTTGGGAGAGTAGGTGGGGATGGGAGTTTGGGAGAGGGTGGTGAAGGGGTTCGAAGACTGGGTGGAGAAGGGGGCTGGGAGAGTGGATGGGGACGGGGGTTTGGGAGTGTGGGTGGAGAAGGGATTTGAAGAATGGGTGGAGAAGGGGCTTTGAGAGAATGTTTGGAGAAGGGGTTTGGGAGAGTGGAAGGAGAAGGGGGCTGGGAGAGTGGATGGGGATGGGGGTTTGGGAGTAGATGGGGATGGGGATTTGGGAGAATGGATGGGGATGGGAGTTTGGGAGAGTGGATGGGGATGGGGGTTTGGGAGAGTGGATGGGGACGGGAGTTTGGGAGAGTGGAATGGGACGGGGGTTTGGGAGAGTGGATGGGGACGGGAGTTTGGGAGAGTGGAATGGGACGGGGTTTGGGAGAGTGGATGGGGACGGGGGTTAGGGAGAGTGGATGGGGACGGGAGTTTGGGAGAGTGGATGGGGATGGGGGTTTGGGAGAGTGGATGGGGACGGGGGTTTGGGGGAGTGGGTGGAGAAGGGGTTCGAAGAATGGGTGGAGAAGGGGGTATGAATGTGGATGGAGGATGAGGTTGGGACACTGGATAGAGCAGGGGGTTCCCACAGCAATGGAGCAGCAGATGTAGACTGTGGATGGAACAGGGACTACAGACTTGGGCAGTGAGTAAGGCAGGATGTTAGGGATGATTTAACTCTTTTTCCTTCATATTTCTGCAGTGCTTATTATCATGTTGCTTCGGAGTCTTCTTAGATCGTAAGAACATAAGGAACAAGTGGAGAAGTAGGCCATTTAGCTCCCGGACTCCTATCCTGCCATTATGCAAGATCATGGCTGATCTGCTCCAGCCCTCAACTCCTGTTTCATGCTCACGTCTTAATATTTTAAATATCTACCTAGTGTTTCTTTAAATACTTTCAGGGATCTCAACTCCACAACTTGTGATCGAGAATTCAGATATTCACCTTGCTCCGGGAAAAGAAATTTTTTTCCATGTCATTCTGTAACTATGTCCCCTAGTTTGAGATTCCCCAACAAGTGGAAACATCTTCTCAACATCCAGCCTTTCACGTTCCCTGAGAATCCTATATGTTTCAATCAGGTCACCCCTCATTCTTCTACACTCGAGTGAATAATGGCCGAATCTGTTTAGCCGTTCCTGAGAACTCAACCTCTTCGTCCCAGGAATCAGCCAATAGGAGAGGATTTTAGATTAGATTACTTACAGTGTGGAAACAGGCCCTTCGGCCCAACAAGTCCACACCGACCCACCGAAGCTCAACCCACCCAGACCCATTCCCCTACACCAAACACTACGGGCAATTTAGCATGGCCAATTCACCTAACCTGCACATCTTTGGACTGTGGGAGGAAACCGGAACACCCGGAGGAAACCCACAGACACGGAGAGAATGTGCAAACTCCACACAGTCAGTCGCCTGAGGCGGGAATTGAACCCAGGTCTCTGCCGCTGTGAGGTAGCTGGGGATAGGTAATATGACCATATATCTTCAACAGGAAATTCAGAAAGGCAATAAGAAATTAATTTTGTTTTCCCTTTCTACTGAAATTTGAAAGGATATCATCCTCAGCCTGAAGTCAAAGTTATCCATCCGTTGTATTGAGCATTTTGCTCTGGTTTTGAAGGAACGATACACTATCAACAAGATCTATATCTTACATGATGATGAACTCATTGAGCAGGTACGTTGGGGTTTCTTTGAACTGTTTACATGAGGGAGTGATATCCTTGAGAGTTTGCAAGCTTTTATGTAGACAACTAAAGTTACCCACATGTACGTCTACAGAATGAAACCCTTAACCATCCTCTGTATCAGTTCTGAGGAAGGGTCACTGGACCCACCGGGTCACAATAACTCTGATTTCTCTTCACAAATGCTGCCAGACCTGCTGAGCTTTTCCAGCAACTTCTGTTTTTGCCTCTATATCTGTTGGCTTTGTTACCTAACATTGGACTGCTGTCCAAATCTGGCATTTTGAATAGTTTGTTCCATTTGCTGCAGCCTAAAGAAAAGTTCTGTTTTTGGAGACTTTGTAAATGGTATTTGAACAAAGCAGCATCTCTTGGCTTTATCAAATTCTGGTTCAGAAATGCTGATCAATATTACACAACATAGGATTGAAGAAGATGTCTCTCTGCATTACCTATGGTATTTCCTGGTAATCACTTTTCTGGGAAGGCAAATTGTACGTTCACTTTGGATAAAAAATTGGATTGGATATAGGAGTCAAACAGTCTTCTCACAACAATTCCAGGATATTGGTGAGGTCACACCTAAACGACTGTTTACAGTTTGGGTCCATCTACCAAAGGAAGGATGTAACAGCAGAAGAGGGGCTGTGACCAGTCAGATTGGTTCCTAGAATGAGGTGGTTGTCTTATGTTGGAAGGTTGAGTAAATGAATTCAGTGTTTCTTGAAGTTCAGAAGAATGCGAGGAGATAGAATGGAAATCCATGGGACTGTTCTTAATGTCCCATATAACATAAAATATGACAGGTAGCTGCCTTCCTGTCCACTCCAACCTGCTCCTGATAAAATGAAGGTACGTGAGTGAGTGCCAACATCAGCAACTGAACTGTATTTTTAAAAGAAATTAACAGGTATTTGGAATTGTTAACTTGATCTAAATATTACATTGGCAATGCCATGATATACTTGGCATGGGTCAGCTCTTTTCTTAAGCAGACTGGTTAAAAGATGGGAGGAAAGAGAGTGGTGGTCCATCCTTCTTCGGGTGGTGTGTCCACATCGAGAGCCTTCCCCTCGGCTGTCACTCCCCACCTTTGTAAGTTCCCACATGGCTGGTGAATCTCGCACATAGGGTCACTCACACTCTCAGAATGAGATGCTGCCCAAGTAGAACCGGGATGGAGAGTTGAGTTGTGAATCTTTGGAAAACTGTATTTTGGAGAGCTGAGGATGGTCTGACATTGAGCCTATTCAAGGTAAAGGGTGGCAGGTTTTTGTGTTCTAAAATAACAAAGGGATATGGAGATAGTACAGGAAGGTGAAGTTAAGGTACATGTTAATTATAATTTTGTTGAATGGTGGAGCAAATGGCCTGCCCCAGTTCCTAATGCTTATATTTCATCTGTTCAACTGCAAAATGTATGTAAAAATTGATTCAGCATGGAAATAACAAATTTTATTGAGACTGCTAAAAATAGCATTGCATTGCAAGTAATTAAAGAACTTGGGGATTGGGCCTCTATTTAACAAAAGGAAGCCTGGGCTGATATCAACAAATTTATCCAGAGAAGTCCCCCTCCTCTGTATCACAACACCACCCAGTGCGAAATGTTTCTTGTTAAAACATAAGCTTAAAGAATTTTTTTTGTTGATTATTTCCACAGTGTGACAATAAGAAGGTATTTCCTGATATAAATGTTTTCTACCTTGTCACAGGTGGTCCAGAAGCGAGAGCCCCGTGATTATAGGTGTCTCTTCAGGGTTTGTTTCCTGCCAAGAGATCCACTTGTACTTTTACAAGATGATCCAGTTACTTTTGAATACCTCTACTCACAGGTATCTATTTGACATGAAGGATCATGGTAAGCCCCTTATAACAATCATGACTGACCACACCAAAAAAGGTTCTGTTTCCCAAGAGCGATAAAGCTGGAGGACATATTCTGCGCTTAAAGTGGAATATATTCAAAACTAATATGCTGAAGTACATTAGGGAAGATTATGACCTCGTGCTAATATCACTGGACTATTAATCCAGAGACCCAGCTAATGTTTTAGGAGCCTCGGAACAAATCCTGCCACTGCAGATGGTGGAATTTGAATTATCTGGAATTAAGGGTCAAATGTTGATTGTTAGGAAAAACTCATCCAGTTCACTGAAATCCTTCAGGGAAGGAAACTACATACATATGACCCAGACCCACAGCAATGTGGTTGACTCTGAAACCACCCTCTGGGTAATTGAGGGATATGGTCAGCGATACCCTCATCCCCTAAATGAATTTTAAAAATATTTCGATGAGGACATTGTGGAACATACCTCGAAGGGAATGGAGTAAATCAGCTTGGGCAATTCACACAAAAATTAAATAGATTACTTTCAGACAATAGCAATTTTGGATAAGTCATATAAACATGACATTTGATAAGTGTGGCTGGTCTAGGAGAAATGGGTGACTTTGTATCTGCCAAAATCCCCACCTCCAGTGGTTTTGCACACCTGTCTGCATCTGTTGTAGATTAATAGTTAGGGATGAATTACCGTGATTAGTTAATAGTAATATTATCATTGTACAATTAATATAGCAAGATTGCAGATGGTGAACTAGATGGACTTCATTTTCATACATCCAGCAATTTCGGTATTTGTGAGATGTTCTGTATTCATGGTTAAAATTATAGTTGACATGTGAGGATTGGCAATTTGAGTTTTGTAGCAGCTAGAGAAAGTGAGGTGGTTCTCTGCAGAGCAGAGAAAATTAAGGGGAGATTTAATACGGGTGTCTATAAATACAAGCGGCTTTGACTGAGTAAATGAAAAGAAACTGTTTTCATTATTTTCACTTTGGTTCCTAACCTGAAGGCACTGGTTTAAGGTCAAAGAACAGTGGGCAGATGAGCAATGTTCCCTCTCAGAGGTCCTGTAGATTTCAATGACTTCCGGTTCTGGAAGATCCTGAAGGAATTTCAGGATTCCATGCAGCAGAAAAATAATTTATGAGAAAGGAGGTGAAAGTTTATATTCAGTGTGTTATAATCTGAAATTCACTGCCTGAAAAAGAATGGTGGATGTAGGTTTGACAGTAAGATTTGTTTAGTGTTTGTAGATAATTTCTGCTCAACCTGTTTTTTAAATTAATTCATGGGATCAGGGCATCACTGACTAGGCTAACAATTGTTACCCATTCCGAATTGTCCAGATGGCAGTTAAAAGTCAAACCACATTGCTGTGGGTCTGGAGTCACATGTAGGCCAGACGGTAAGGATGGCAGACTCCTTCTCTAAGGAATGTTTGTGACCTAGATGAGTTTTTCACCAACAATGGTTCACTGTTATCATTAGACTTTAATTCCAGATTTTTATTGAATTCCAGTTTCCAGCATCTACCATGGTGGGATTCAAACCCAGGTCCCCAGAACATTACCTGGGTCTCTGGGTTAAGAGTCCAGTTGTACCACTAAATGATCACCCTCCTTCAGAGCTCAGAGGTGTTTTTACACACCTCTGGAGCAGATGGGACTTACAGCCAAAACTCCTAGCTCAAAGGTAGGGACATTGCCACTGTACCACAGAGCCTTTGATTAGTTTTGGATACGTAGTTGCAAAGAAAATATGTAGAGCTACAAGGAAAGAACTAGGGTGTTGGTTTAACTGGACAGATCGTTCAAAGAACCAGCAGCAACACAATGCACTTCGAAGCCAAGACAGACAAAGCTATGGACCAAGTGCTGGAAAAGGGGTTTTTGACAAGCGCATACTTGATGGACCAAGGGGCACTTTTCTGTTGCATAGTTTTATTCTATTCTGTAATTTTGTGAAAGCATTTGTAAGTGGTGGCAATTTGTGTGGATATTTTCTAGATTGCTGTGTGATGCCTTTAGTAATCTCTTTTACAGAGTTGCAATGATGTGCTGCTGGAGAGGTTTGCGATGGAGATGAAATACAGCACTGCTATCCGTCTCGCAGCACTGCAAATTCAGGAATGCATCCTCAGCTCCAACCATTCTGAGAAAGTCTCCATGAAGTACATTGAGTGAGTCAATACATTGGGCAGATTGAACTGGGCAATGCTTCAGCTGTACCTCACACCACACTATGTTCGCACAGCACTATATGGACTTCTTGATAGCAAGACCCCTGTTTCATAAGCCATCACATCAGTCAGACACTTTCTTAGTGAGCTGCTTTATTGGCAAATCTTCCCATTAGTGTGATCCTTCATTAGCTAGTCTTCCTTTTATCGAAACTCCTTATTAACGAGATTCTTTATTAGTCAGTTTCCTTGTTAATAAGATTCCTCGTGAGTGAGACGTTTGTTTGAAGGAACTTGCTGTTAGTGAGGCATTGTTTGCATGAGTTTAGCAACTAGACCCTTCATTAAGGACACTCCTCATTGACAGCACTCAGTGTTTGTGAAACTCCAGGCTAGAGGAACTTCTCAGTTATGAGTTACTTCACTAACATGTCATAGAATTACCCCTTTAAGTGGAATTAATCTTAGATTCTTATTTTTAGTCTTCTACTTGAAGACTAACTCCTTGGCACTTCGTAATTCTTTAAATTTCATCCAGACCCGATTTTAAATTGGGATAGGAATGGAAGTCAACTTAGCATCAATCTCTACTGACACAAAAACAGGCCCAGACACCTTTCACTCCCAGACCCTGTCAATGTGACCTCAATAGCTGTAACAGCAGTCCACTGATAGAGTCATAGAGATGTACAGCATGCAAACGGACCTTTGGTCCAACCCGTCCATGCTGACCCGATGTCCTAACTTAATCTAGTCCCATTTGCCAGCACTTGGCCCATATCACTGTAAACTCTTCTTTTTGATATACCCTTCCAGACGCCTTTTAAATGTTGTAATTGTACCAGCCTCCACCACTTCCTCTGGCAGCTCATTCCCTACACGCACCACCGTTTGTGTGAAAAAGATTCCCCTCAGGTCCCTTTCAAATATTTCCCCTCTCACCCTTTGGTTCTGGACTCCCGCACCCAGAGAAATCACTTTGTCCATTTACCCAATCCGTGCCCCTCATGATTTTCTAAACCTCTATAAGGTCACCCCTCAGCCTCCGACGCTCCAGGGAAATCAGCCCCAGCCTATTCAACCTCTCCCTATAACTCATACCCTCCAACCCTGGCAACATCCTTGTACATCTTTTCTGAAGCCTTTCAGGTTTCACAACTAGGAAGCAGAAGTGCAGTACTTGGTATATTCTTCCTGAGAAAACAAGAATTATTTTTAAAAATCCAACATGCATTGAATATTTCTAGCCAATATTTATTGCTCATCAAAATCAGGTTTTCAGTTCACATTGCTGTGTACAAATTAACTGCAATGTTTCTTTTATCATGACCGTGACCATATTTTAAAAGTACTTTATTAGCAATAAAGCACTTTGGGTCGTCCCAAGGTTCTGAATCATATACAGGGATCCCTGATTTACAAACGTCCAACTTAAGAATGCTCATACAGATCATTCTGCTAAAGCGTGCATTTTGTTAATGTGAATTCGCTATAACATAATTAACGAATTGGGGACACTGTTTCTATAGTGTGAACTTTTGTGTATAACACGACCATGGCCCCATTAGTTTAAATAGTGCTGCTATTATGTGATTTTCTTATAACACAGGTTTGCACGAGAACAGAACAATAGCGTTATAGCAGAACTGACTGTACTTATGAATGTGTTCCATTACATGTTCATAACTTTAACGACCAGATATCCAAACATTTCCTGTACTTATGAATAGCTGCTTTCCATTGTCCTGTATTGTGTGCTGCCATGTGTACAAACCAACTTGTGAACAAACTCCAGAATGGAACCCATTTGCAAACCAGACACTCCCTGTATTGGAAATCACTATGGCAACTGTCACAATGTAGTTGCAGCTTCAGATCACCAGATGGCTCTATGAGGTAGGGTTCTTTGTTCCAACTCCGCCATCATTGTGCATAAGCTGCAACTATTAATTAATTGAACATGGGATTTTAAAACAAAATCACTCATAAATCATGGGTGATGCTGGCTGGCCCAGCTTTTCTTGCTCATCCCTTGTTGCCCTTGAGAAGGTGGTGGTGAGCTGCCATATTGAACTGCTGCAGTCCACGTACTGTCGATTGACCCACAATGCCCTTAGAGTTGGAATTGCAGGATTTTGACCCAGTGACATTGAAGAAATGGCAATAGATTTCCAAGTCAGAATGGTAAGTGGTTTGCAGGAATAGTTTCCAATGTCACAAATATCATAGCTCTTCTGGGAGTCAGTACAGACACAATGGGTGAAATAGCCTTTTTCTGTACTGTACAATTCTATGATTGGGGTGAAATAGTTTTAAATGCAACCTTATTATTTTCAGGGATTGGGGAATTGAGAATTTTGTCTCATCAACTGTACTTGACAACATGAAAGAGAAAGATATCAGAAAGGCCATTAACTATCACCTTAAGAACAATCATAGCTTGATTGCACCAGGACAAAAGGTAATTCTTTATAACTGGCTATCCAAAGGTAAAAGTGAGTTTTTTAAAAATATCAATCTTTACTGCTTTCAACGCAATCACAGATGCTCTTTCTGCACGTACCCTTGAGGTTTTTTATGCCTTGTTTAAATACTGTTACATCCCAAAGTGCTCTCAGTTCTGACAAAGCATTCCCCATGTTAACTGTTTTCCTCCCTCCAATCATGCTGCCCGACTTGCTGAATATTTCCAACTTTTTCAGGTATCTATTTCAGATTTACAGCTTTCTTGGTCGTTTTGCTGTTTTATAAAGGTGTGCTGTTGCATAAGCCATGACTCAATGTGTAGCGCACTTGCCGTTTGGTCAAAACATTGTGGATCAGGTCCAATTCTGGAGACTTGAGAACAAGTAACTTGGTTGATGTTGCAGTGCAGTAATGAGGGCATGCTGAAGTGCTTAAGGTGCCATCTGTTGAATGAGTCATTAAACCAAGGTCCCTTCCTGCTCTCCGGAGATTTCATAGAATAGAATCCCTCCAGTGTGGAAACAGGCCATTTGGCCCAACAAGTCCACACTGTCCCTCCGAAGTGTAACCCATCCTGACCCATTCCCCTATCCACGACTCTATGTGTACACCTGATTAATGCACCTAACCTACACATCCCTGAATAATATAGTCAATTTAGCGTGGCCAATGTACCTAACCTGCACATCTTTAGATTGTGGGAGTCAACTGGAGGAAACTCGTGCAGACACGGGGGAACATGCAAACACCAGACGGACAGTGCCCCGAGACTGGAATTGATTCCAGGTCCCTGGCACTGTGAGGCAGCAGTGCTAACCACTGATCCAAGAGCACAGGAGTATTTCAAAGACTTGTGTTCTTCTTGTGTCCAAGAGAATCGATAGCTCTCAATTAAGAGAACAAGCAAAATAATTATCATTTATTTACACATTACGATTATGGAATCTTTTTACTGCACTGTGTACAATACTGATCACCATATGTATGGAAGGATATTAATGCATTGTGATTGGTGCGGGGCTTTACTAAACTGGACCTGTATAGGAGTTTAGATGAGTCAGAGGTGACTTCATTGAAACATGTAGGAACATGTGAAGAAGTTATTATCCCAAGTACAAAAGTTTCTAGTTTTATATTGAAGGGAAAATACTTCCCTTTACACTTTAATACTGTTGCTAAAGCAGGGCGGTGTAAAGTGTGAATGTTCTTTGCCTTCTAAGAATCAGTGAAATATTTATTTGTTACTTATTAAAGCCTCTTAAATATGTGTCTGAGTGACATTCCAGATCAAATCTGTATTCGTGAAGTATTAAAGGAGGAGAAAACAAACTTTTGCTGCTTTCTATGTTTCCATCTCCTGATGCTGTTAGCTCATTCTGAGTGTTTGGTTTTGCTGCCATTATTCATTCCTTGGTGATATGTCCAAGTGGCCTTTCCTCATGTGGGAACCTGGTCGTGAATGGTTGCTGTATTCAACTGTAGAGGGCATCACAATGAAGCCCTGTCATACCCAGAGAAAAAAACCCTATAAAACCGGCAGATGACACATACTGGTCTGCCCCTCTTGTAATCAAGCTTCATCAAGGGCCGAAGGGCCTGTTCTGCGCTGTATTGAAATTAAGCTTCATTGTGTCCAAGGATCACAATTCTTTTTAAACTCGCTATTTTCTCCATTTGTCTCCACCTTAAATCCAGCCTGAGTAAATGGCCATCATCTGAAGGGCAAAATCTGAACTTTTATCCCTTAACCCAAGGTCATTGAGGCCTATTTAAAGGAATGAAAGACGTGTACCTAACAATATTCTTTTTCACAAAAGAAGTCACAAATACTTCAGACCAAGTGACCCTGTTTTGAAATGTTGTCATTGTTATAGGACAGGAATCCTAGCAAACAATTTCCACTAGACAGGCTCCCACAAACAACAACACGATAACTAACCAAGGTACCTTGATAAAATGTTGGCTGAGTGGTAAATATTGGCCACTACTGTACTTACCATGGAATCTTGTTTAATTCTCTTTGTGGAATATCTCACATCTCAATCAAAGGATGGCAACTTTGTCCCTGAAGAACATTAATGAAGGTTTCCCAACAATTGGCAATAGATTTATGATCATCACTAGACTCTTTAATTCCAGATATTTATTGAATTAAAAATTCACCATTTTCCATGGCAGGATTCAAACAGTTCACAGGGCATTATCTGGGTCTCTGGATTAACAAAACAGCAATAACAGCACTAGACTATCACCTCCTCTATCAGTCAGCCAATCATTAATGCGTGCCTGTAAAGTGCCTCTCATCCTAAGTGCTTCAAGTTAATCTTAGCACCAGTGCAGAATTATCCTTTATCTTGAAGCACCCTTCGATTTTTTTATCCATATACTGCATTTGAATAACACTTTTACAATCCCTCTATGGTCTCATACATCTCTAGGAAACTTTTCCTCCTTGACCTACAAGTCCATATCCTTTTAACCTCATCATGTGTTTGCCTTTTCTGCTGCTGTATTCCTCAATAAGAGACTTCAGTTGTGTATTTTCCTCCACTGCTTCTGCCTCTCTTTAGACATCCTCCTACTCAGCTGTGAAGTGATGTAGGAAATTCCACTGTAACCAGCACTATTAAGTTGAAGCTTGTTTGTAAAGAGTGCTTTAAATAAAATTGCTTTTTTGGGAAATGCAGTTTCAAAGCTGCATATTTTATAATTAGGTCATAAGTTTTAATTAAAGCTTCTCATATTGTTAGCCCAGTTAAGCATTTCAATATTTTTGTGTATGAAAGATTAAAGTTGATCAGCCCCTGAAATTGCTCATCATTATCTATCAGCCACTTTGTGATCCCCAGCGTTAACTGCAGACGTTCAGGACATTACATTTTAGGGAGGAAAACCAATTGTTCACAATATAAAGAATATCTTTGATAAATTGAGCTTCATGAATATACATCGATTATTTGATATTAAAACTCTTTTTTTTGTAAAGCAGTTATTTAAATCCATGCAGCAAAGATAAAAGATAAAATGTATTCATCACATGGATTTTCCATTAATTTCTTTAAAATCAGAGGAAGTGTGCCTTGTTGTTTTATGGTAATAAACTCAACTGGATTAATTTGTTAAATAATGAAGTCATGTGAAGATGGCAAATTAAACAGACATCTGAAAATTTAGAACTATAATTATGTCTGGGAAGGAAATGCTGAAAATCATGGTATATGCATTGAAGGAGAGAGTTATTGTAGGGTCTTTATAAACATGCAAGATTGAGTTTAAAGAGGATGTAACCACAGGGCCACACCTGCTGCCAATGCATAACCTGATTTGCTGATAGGTGTTTTCTGTCATTGTACTGAATCACTCGTTGGAAAATTCCAGGCGGGATTCCCATTATTTTCCATTGAAAGTCTTTGACCATTTTTGTTCAATGTTGCCACATGTGCAACGCTGTTGGGGACATCTTTTCATTAAAATAACTTTTCATGCCAGTATATTAAAATACACTCATTCTGTTTGAAGCAACTGATATCCACGGCACAAGTCCGGCTGAATTACCTGAACATACTGAGTGATCTTCGAGCATATGGAGGGAAAACCTTTAACGCAACCCTTCTGGTACGTAGGGAGAAACAGAAACTGGCTCATTTTTTTAAACTAGTCTTTTTTGTCATCTTTAATAAGTTTCTAATGAAATGCAACTTCTTCAACTGCAGGACAGCGAATCATTTATCACATTGTTGGTCGGAGCCAAATATGGTATCAGCGAAGTTGTTAACAGCAAACTCAATATTATAAACCAGTTAACAGACTTCAACAGCATCCAGAAGTTGGAATTGACCTTTGAGTATGAGAAGATCAGCGTGGTGAACATCTACCTGGTGGATGTGAAGGTAAAGGCTATTGATGCTAACTGCTTGCTTGAACAAGGACTTAGTACATTTTCTGATACGGGTGTTGTCTGGTCAAATCCTTGCTGCTGTGACCTGTGCTGCAGTAACATTTGTTCAGCAATTATTCCTATCCTCAGTTTGCTAATGTTTTGCAATGAAGTTACTTGCGGGTGACTCTTACCTTTGCTCACTGTCAATCAGACAGCAGATGGCTTTAGTACGTAGCCGCACTGGCACGTCCATGATCCCAACATCAATAGACCTGACTGCAATTTAACTCGGCCCTGAGCTAGGGAGGTCTCTGCATATTTCCAGCCAGGCCAGGCCAATCTGATCAAGCCCAGAAAGTGAAGTGAAGGAAAGGGAGGAGGTACTAAGGACATTTACCAAGGAAAGGTGGGATTTCTGCCTGTCTGCCAGCCCATCTTGCCTGTTTTCCCAGAATGCCAGTGACACTAATCTGCTGACACCGGAGTAATTTCCAAAGGCAGCAGTGACTAGGCCACTGCAGATCAGTGGAAGGCAGGCTCTTCGAGTCATAATTCCTGCCTCTCCAATTACAAATTAATTCTGTTCCTCTGAATCATTCAAGCAATTTCTCCAGCACGAGGTTAGACTGACTGGCTTCTAGCTCCTGGTTTATCCTTTGTTCCTTTTTGAATAACAGTACTACATTGGCTGTCCTCAAGTCCTCTGACTCTTCTCCTGGGCCAGACAGGTATAGAAAATTATTGCAATGTCCCTGATTTCGCCCCTTGCCTCACTCACCAACCTGGAATATACTTCATCCAGCCCTGGACGTTTATCGAATTCTAAGCCAGACCACTCAGAGCTCTCTCTGTCAATGATAATTTATTTAATTGTATCACAGACCTTCTCCCTGATTTCTGTATGCATATTGTCCATTTCACAAGTGAGTACTGTCTGAAAGTATTCTTTTGGAATCCTACCTACATCCTCTGACTCCCTGCCTTACTCTGTGGTCCCAATGGCACAACTCTTTTACTCTAAGTGTAAACCAGTTTAGGATTTCCTTCTATTTTAATTGTTAGTATCCCTTCATGTCACCAATTCTGGTCTCCTATTCTCCATTTTAAGTTCCCTCTTGAACATTCAGCACTCCTCTAGGATTTCAGCTGTTTTCAGTCCTGGATATTTGCCATAAGTATCTCTTTATTCTCTAAATCCATTGCTGTGTATCCTTAGATATCCAGTGCTCACAGGATTTAATGGTCCCACCCCTTCTTTTATTGGAACACGGTGGCCCTGTACTCTCCATATTTCCTTCTTGAATGCGCCCCATTTTTCTGTGACATGTTTGCCTGAAAGTTATAAGAAATTGTTGCATTTAAATATTAATGATTAATTGAACTCATCCCACTCCTACATTGGAACAGTGACTGTATCTGAAAAGTAATCCGTGTTTGTAAAGTGATGTCTAGTGGCTCTGAAATATGCTATATAAATGCAAAGTTTCCGTTCGGGAAGTTGGCAATAGTTAGTACTTGACAACACCAAGACATTTTTAATGATGAAGTTTAGGTTTTCATAATACAATCCACCTCTCCCATTCAGAAGAGGAATAAATCAAACCCCAGATATTATTCCTAATTGTAATAAATGTTGTTAGAAATTTGCAACGTTTTACATTTGCTTTCACTTCTCCTTTCTCTCTTTTTTTTGTCTGTATCCAAACAATTTTTCTTATTCTTTGTTTCTCTTTCTGAGCCCAATTTGACTCATTCACCTGCCTGCTCTATTGTCCCTGCTTCTTTCTCAATCCTTGAATTTCGTGGTTAAAGAAATAGATTGTTTTATCCAGTATTTGCCCAGATCTCAGATTCCCTGTTGCCCTCACTTATCAACTCGCAATTTCAGCATTGTACAACATTTTCATGCTATAGATGAAGGAAAACAAATGAGGGAAGACACTGCACCCAGCAAATTCAAGGAAGCTAATGCTGAGCAAAATCTTTAAAATGAGTGAGCTGATATCATTTTCAGGTTAGGTCTGTTAGTGGAAAAGTTTAATTACTGACTCTGTTTTTATTTACAGTCTCTGACGTTGGTACTGGAAACTCGTCATGCTAAAGACCTTGTGTATTTGATTGCTGGATATCATAGGCTATATGTGAACTCAACAGACTCCATATTCATCTGGCCTGGCAACTATCAAAGTCAGACAACTGAAGAAGGTAATACATTAGTCGTTTCTTTTTAAAATAAGAATCCCAGTTTTATTCCTGCCATACTTTTGCCCAAGAAACACAGAGAGTGATAGATGCCTGGAATGCAGAGGTAGTAAACAGGCACGATAGATTAATTTAAGGTGCATCTGGACAGATGTATGAGTAGGTGGGGAGCAGAGGGATATAGATGCTTAGGAATTGGGCGATAGATTTAGACAGTGGATTTGGATCGGCTCAGGCTTAGAGGGCCGAAGGGCCTGTTCCTGGGCTGTAAGTTTTCTTTGATCTTTGAAAGCAAACTTCCAAATGTGAATTTTGTTTCTATTGTCACTACCCCCAGGCAGAACTATGTTTTCTCTGCCATTTGTTAACATTCCAAATCCGACAAGGATGTTCTGAATACTGATTGAATCCTTGGTTAATGTCAGCTTTTATTAAGTGGCAACCTTTACATCCTGTGTGAAAGTTGCAGTTTCAAGTAACACTTGAAGACTCTCTCACTGACTGGATGCTGAACATTAAGACTTGGGAAAGCTTAGATAATTCTGTCTACTATTTGGAAAAAAGGGAAGGGGTTTCTCTTGGCATCTTGGTCTGTTGTACCAGACTTAGTGTAGTGCAACGTGACAAGATTAATTATTGGCCACAGAGAAAAGGCATCTCTAGGTAGATTGAATCTCCTATCCAGTTTTAAAGGGAGATGAGTGGGTCTGAGACTAATATTTTATAATTTAAAAAGGGCAATTATGTATGCTCGAAAACTGCACACCTAAGATGAACTGGGACACCAAGTTCAGGAATAGACTGATATAGAAGTAAAGGTTAGATATTTAAGGGATATTTCAAAATAAGTATATTTAAGAGTAAATATATTCCTACTGTAAAAAAGAAGTTGCAAAGGAAGAACAAACCATCTATGGCCAACTTAAGAATTTAAGGAAGGTACTGAGATTAAGGAAGAAGTATAATATGATTAGCAGATCAGATATTGGACAGAAGATAAGGAATGGCACAGAATGACAAAAAGATGAATCAAGGGAAAGAAATTAGAGTATGAGAGGATGCTAACGAGAAAAGGAAGAACAGATAATGTGTTTTTACTAGTATTTAGAAAGGAAAAGATTAAGTAAGGTGAGTGGTCCTCCTGATAGTGAGAATGGGGAGAAATTAATATATAATAAATGAATGGAAGTTGAATTAAACAAATATTTGCTTCTGTCTTCACTATAGAAAATACAAAAACACTCTAGTAATAGCTGTAAATCAAAGGGAGAGAGAAACCTGGTGAAATTACAATTAAGAGGGAAGTGTGATGAAGCCAACAGGTAGACCTCTGGGCTGACAGGCTTTCAGGCTCATTTGGACTTCATCCTGGGTCCTTAAACAGAGGGACCAATGTGAAAGTCGAAGCATTGATGTTGATTTTCCAAAGTTTCATAGATTTGGATAAGGTTCTATAGAACATAGAACATAGAAGGATACAGCGCAGTACAGGCCCTTCGGCCCTCGATGTTGCGCCGACCGAATCCTACCTAACCTATACTAGCCCAATAACTTCCAAATGCCTATCCAATGCCCGCTTAAATGACCATAAAGAAGGAGAGTTCACCACTGATACGGGCAGGGCATTCCATGAACTCACAACCCGCTGTGTGAAGAATCTACCCCTAACATCGGTCCTATACCTACCACCCCTTAATTTAAAGCTATGTCCCCTAGTAACACCTGACTCCATTAGCGGTAAAAGGTACTTAGTATCTACCCTATCTAAACCCCTAATCATCTTATACACTTCTATCAGATCTCCCCTAAACCTTCTCTTCTCCAATGAGAACAGCCCCAAGTGCCTCAGCCTTTCCTCATAAGATTTTCCTACCATTCCAGGCAACATCCTGGTAAACCTCCTCTGCACTCGTTCTAAAGCTTCCACATCCTTCCTATAGTATGGCGACCAAAACTGCACACAATACTCCAGATGAGGCCGCACCAGAGTCTTATACAACTGCAACATGACCTCAGGACTCCGGAACTCAATTCCTCTGCCAATAAAGCCCAGTACACCATATGCCTTCCTCACAGCACTATTTACCTGGGTGGCAACTTTCAGAGATCTGTGTACATGGACACCAAGATCCCTCTGCTCATCCACACTACCAAGTAGCCTACCATTAGCCCAGTAATCCATCATCTTGTTATTCCTACCAAAGTGAACGACTTCGCACTTAGCTACATTGAATTCCATTTGCCACATTTCCGCCCAGCTCTGCAACTTATCTATATCCCGCTGTAACCTACCACTTCCTTCCTCACTATCCACAACTCCACCGACTTTTGTGTCATCCGCAAACTTGATTACCCAGCTTTCAAGTCCTTCCTCTAGATCATTTATAAAGATAACAAAAAGCAATGGTCCCAAAACAGATCCTTGTGGTACACCGCTAGTAACTGCGCTCCAAGATGAACATAATCCATCAACTACTACCCTCTGTCTCCTTCCAGCCAGCCAATTCCTAATCCAAACCTCTAATGTATCCTCAATGCCATACCTCCGAAGTTTTAGCATTAGCCTACCATGGGGAACCTTATCGAACGCCTTACTAAAATCCATATACACAACATCTACTGCTTTACCCTCATCCACTTCCTTGGTCACCTTCTCAAAGAACTCAATAAGGTTTGTGAGGCACGACCTGCCCTTCACAAAACCATGCTGGCTATCCCTGATCACGTTATTCCTACCCAGATGTTCATAAATCTTATCCCTTACCATTCTCTCTAAGACTTTGCCCACCACTGAAGTCAGACTCACTGGCCTATAGTTGCTAGGGCTATCCCTACTCCCTTTCTTGAACAATGGGACCACATTCGCTATCCTCCAGTCCTCTGGTACTATTCCTGTTGACAACGACGACATAAAAATCCAGGCCAATGGCTCTGCTATCTCCTCCCTAGCTTCCCATAGGATCCTGGGGTAAATGCCATCAGGCCCAGGAGACTTATCTATATTCATCCTTTCCAATATTCCCAAAACCTCTTCCCTGCATATTTCCAGGGCATCCATTCTAATTATTTGTGATTCCATATTCACATCAGCAACAGTGTCCTGTTCCTGAGTGAATACTGATGAAAAGTACTGATTTAATGTCTCTCCAATCTCCTCCGCCTCCACACACAACTTCCCACTACTATCCTTGACTGGACCGATACCTACCCTAGTCATCCTTTTATTCTTGACATACCTATAGAAAGCCTTTGGGTTTTCCCTAATCCTACCAGCTAAAGACTTTTCATGTCCCCTTCTCGCTTCTCTTAGCTCCCTCTTTAGCTCCTTCCTGGCTACCTTATAACTCTCAATCGCCCCTACTGAACCTTCACGCCTCATCTTTACATATGTCGCCTTCTTCCCTTTCACAAGGGACTCCAATTCCTTACTAAACCACGGCTGCCTCACAAGGCCCTTTACACCATGCCTGACTGGTACATACCTATCGAGGACACGCAGTAGCTGCTCCTTGAACACTCCCCACATCTCATTAGTGTTCTTCTCTTGAAGCCTGTTTTTCCAATCCACACATCCTAAGTCATGCCTCACTGCATCATAATTTCCCTGCCCCCAGCTATAGCTCTTGCCCTGCGGCACACGATTATCCCTCTCCATCACTAAAGTAAAAGTCACCGAGTTGTGGTCACTGTCCCCGAAGTGCTCACCTACCTCCAAGTCTAACACCTGGCCTGGTTCATTACCTAGAACCAAATCCAATATAGCCTCCCCTCTTGTTGGCCTGTCGACATATTGTGTCAGGAAACCCTCCTGCACACATTGTACAAACACCGACCCATCTAATGAACTCGAGCTATAGCTCTCCCAGTCAATATCTGGGAAGTTAAAGTCCCCCATAACAACCACCCTGCTACCTTCACTCTTTTCCTGAATCATCCTCGCAATATTATCCTCTACTTCTCTAGGACTATTAGGAGGCCTGTAGAAAACACCTAACAGGGTGACCTCACCTTTCCTATTTCTAACCTCAGCCCAAACTACCTCAGATGGCAAGTCCTCTTCCATCGTCCATTCCACTGCTGTGATACTGTCTTTGACAAGTAATGCCACGCCTCCCCCTTTTTTACCCCCATGTCTGATCCTACTAAAACATTTGAACCCTGGAACGTGCAACAGCCATTCTTGTCCCTGTTCTACCCACGTCTCTGTAATGGCCACAACATCGAAGTCCCAGGTACCAACCCACGCTGCAAGTTCACCTACCTTATTCCTTATACTTCTGGCATTGAAGTATACACACTTCAATCCACCTTTCTGGTTACAGGCACCCTCCTTAGAGATCGCTGCATTATTCCTAACCTCCCTACACTCAAGGTCCTGTACCCTAAAGCTACAGTTCTATTGGACTGAAGTGTAGCAAATGTTATGTCATTATTCAAGAAGGGAGGGAAAGAGGAAACAATTGACTTGTCACAGGGGAGGTGTTAGAATCATTATTGAGGAGCTTATAGCTGGACGCAACTCTAGCTATTTGGGAAGAATCAGCATTATTCTGTGAAAGGGAAATCGTGCTTAATCAATTTATGTCAATCTTTGAAGTGTTAGCCTATGCTTTGGATAATGGAACCTGTAGAGATACTATACTTGGGTTTTCAGTGGGATTTGATGTGCCACATAAAAGATTATTGCACCAAATAGGACCCAAATATTAACATATTTGAATTGATAGAAGATTGGCTGGGTTCAAGTCACATCTGCTCCAGAGATGTGTAATAACATCACTGAGCAGGTTAATTAAAAATATCTAGAAGATTGACTGGCTGACAGAAAGAGAGAATGTGTTTGAAAACGCTCTCTTTCTGATTGGCAGGATGATGAGTCCCAGAAGAATCTGTGTTGGGGCCTCAGCATTTATAACAATGATTTAGATATGGGGAGGAAAGCCATGGCAGCTAAACTTGCAGATGACTCAAAGATGGGCGAGGAAGTATGTTGTGAAGAGGACATAAGGAGCTTTCAGATGGGTGTCAATCAATTGAATGAGCGCCCAAAAATTAGATTCTAGATTGGAGTGGTGCTGGAAAATCACAGCAGTTCAGGCAGCATCCGAGGAGCAGGAAAATCGACGTTTCGAGCAAAAGCCTGATGAAGGGCTTTTGCTCGAAACATCGATTTTCCTGCTCCTCAGATGCCGCCTGAACTGCTGCGCTTTTCCAGCACCACTCTAATCTAGAATCTGGTTTCCAGCATCTGCGGTCATTGTTTTTCCCCTGCCCAAAAGTTAGGCCAATGTAGTATAATGTGGAAAAATTATTTAGTTTGCAAGCAGAATAAAAATAAAGCAGAGTATTACTTAAAGTAAGAACAACTGCACCATTTCAAGGAGCAGAGATATCTATATGTGATAGTGCATGATTCACAAAATGTTAGTTTGCATGTGCAGCACATAATTACGAAGGCTAATGGAATGTAAACATAAAGGTATTTTGCTTCAATTATCCAGGGAATTGATGACAGTACAGCTCTAATATTTCATGTAGTTTTGGTCTTCTCAATTAAGGAAGACCATAAATGTTTTTAAAACAGTTCAGAGGAGCTTTCTGAGATTGATACCTGGAATGTGCAAGTTGTCTTATGAGAAAAGGTTGGGCAGACTGCCTTGTTTCCTTTGGAGTTTAGAAGTGCAATCCTTGACAAGTTGGAAATGGATATGGCCTGTCCTCTTGTGGGTGAATCAAAAATTAGAGGTCACAGTTTTTAAAAGAATACAATCTTTTAGAGCAGAGATGAGTGGGTGGCACGGTGGCACAGTGGTTAGCACTGCTGTCTCACAGCGCCTGAGACCCGGGTTCAATTCCCGACTCAGGCGACTGAATGTGTGGAGTTTGCACGTTCTCCCCGTGTCTGCGTGGGTTTCCTCCGGGTGCTTTGGTTTCCTCCCACAGTCCAAAGATGTGCGGGTCAGGTGAATTGGCCATGCTAAATTGCCCGTAGTGTTAGGTAACGGGTAAATGTAGGGGTATGGGTGGGTTGCGCTTTGGCGGGTCGTTGTTGGGCCAAAGGGCCTGTTTCCACACTATAAGTAATCTAATCTTCAGGAGTGTTTTTCTTTCAGATGGTTGTTGGGGGCTGCGGTCATTAAATCCTTTTTAAGGCAAAAGTATTTTGCCTTATAAATATTTGTTAAGCAGGAGAATGAAAGGTTATCACATGGAAGTGGGGAAATGGAATTTAAAGCACAAATAGATTAATTATGGTTGTATTGATTGGCAGAGAAGATTTTATTGTCCAAGTGACTCACATCTGTCCCCAAGTAGTATGGGCTTACATAGTCATAAAGCCCTACCTCTTCTCTTCGCTTTCCGTTCAGTCAATTTCCTGGATGTAAAGGCTCAGTTCCTTTTCTCAGTGTACATTTCCTGCTATGACATATCATCCACACAGTCAGTAAAGATAATAGGCAGCTCACCCACCATCCTCTCAAGGGCAATTGGGGATGGGCAATAAATGTTGGTCATCCAGCAATGCCCTCATCACATGAATTAATGTATGAAAAAACACAGTGTAAAGGACAGGAGGACTCTTCTCTCAGACCCTTTGAGATGTGAGCAGATTATTAGAAATCGAGGTTAACAGACTGTTCAGCTCCTGTGGGTGTTGTACCTAACGGATGGTAACAATTTTCATGTCCAAGACAATCCTTCCATTAGACTGATCAGTTCTGTGGTACACTAGCGAGGTTTGTGATTATTGGCATCACTTTCAGACAGTGACTCTTTGCAATGAAGTTATGATAGAAAATAAACTCATGTCAGTTTAAACACGTTTCCCTCTCAGAATGATATCAGTAGCAGTGATCTGAGAGAGATGAGTGAATCACAGTTGAGACACAACTCACATTTTCCAATGGCATTGCTCACTCTGACTTTATGCCAGTTAGGTGAGTTTCAGTTGCTGATAGGTCTTGTTAAAATTCCAGAATGTAGGAACTTACATTTTATCATATGTATCCGTAGGATCAAGAAAGTGTTGAAAGCTTATTCAAGGAATGTCTCAATCAGAAATATTGATCAAGAAATAGGATATCAAATTTTACTTACTGTAAAAGTTACTACTTTTCCTTTTAAATCATGAATAATAGCCTGGCACTGTATTTGAGTGGTGTCCTGAAGCTGAATGAACACGTACAATTGGTATGACTTCAATATTGAAACTTTAACAGTTAAAGGCTCCACCCCAGGTATTTCCTTCAACTAACTCCTTGCAGACAGGAATATCCTGTTTTTGTGAAGAAACTTATCCAAACAAACATTTTCAAGCAAAATAAATAACTTAAACAGAAAGGAAGAGCATAGAAGTTAATCATTGAAGTTTTTATAATTTTTTGTAATTCATTAATGGGATGTCAGTTATTGCCCATTCCTAATTTCCAGGAGGGCATTTTAAGATGGCAGAATTCAGTTTTTAACAAAATATTAGATGGTTCCTTCATCTGATCTTAGATGTAACTTTTTTACTGTGCAGGTGACGAAGCCCAAGGATTAAGTGATTCAGAGTCATCATCAGACATTCAATCTATAGATAACCACAAATTGAGAAATGGATTCATAGGGCCTCTGACTGAAGAAAATGAGGACATTGAGAACTCGGAAAGTGAGGCTACAGACAGTGACTGCTTACGGGAGAATATCCAGGAAGAGACCAGTTGCAGCACAGGGGATGTGTCTGATCTGAATGATGAAGCAACAAGTCAGGGAGGAGACTTTTGTGATAGAAGCTGTTCTGCTGACTCTATGGACGAACTGCAAATGGAGACTTCAGCTCCACACTCACATGGTGAGATTTCTGAAGATGATGACAAAGATTCTAACACTGAAGAGAGTGATGGTGAGCCAGTTACAAAGAAGCACTGCACCATGGAATTGAAAGACAGTTTTGAACAACCTTCAGCAGACTCCTTAGCCTCTACTCCGACCCTTTCTAAATGCTTTGCACGTTTTACAAAGGTTGTTTGCTCTATTCCTGACCTCAGCCAAAGTGAGAACCCATGCACTGCAGAAGTTTGCAACCAGTGCCCCAGGAACGAGGACGACAGTTATGCAGAAGGAGACAAGTCTTGGAATTTGACAAGTCATGGCCTGCTCACTGAGTTACCACCTGCTATTGATGGGGACTTATACAGTGAGGTCCTCACTATCCCGATTCTGGCTCCTCCCCCTGACGAATTTTTCGATGCAGCTGAAAAGGTTACTCATCTGGAAGGTTCAGGTGACATCAAATTCAGTGAAACTGAAGCAGGTAGGTCTGACAGATGACAATCAGGTTTCCACTTGCTTCCATTTACCCCATACAACAAATTAAATGAAATCCAAAATATATTTGAACACATTTTCAAACATACTTAAGAATGATGAATAATTAAAATATATTCTGTGTTTATTTTAATTCACTTATTACATGTTACCAATGCACCTTTATATACCTGACTAGTGATGACACCTGAGGAACAGGTACTGAGTTCCAGTGATGTGAAGAATCTGAATTAAACAGGCAATGATGAAATTATTGCCATCCCCACAAGTTAAAAATTGCATCTTCAGAAAAAATTCAATTTAGTCCCATTGTTGAGCTCATTTGAAAAAGTCAATTTTAAGTAATTGACATATCTGAGAATTACAAAGCTTTTAATCTCGAGACAATTAATCCCTGGTAAAGTCATTCAGTTTCTAAAGAAATAAACAGATAAAACAATTCAAGAAAATTATACTTCACTAAAAATAGAAGAATTCACTAAAAAATTTTTCTCCAAATTAAAACTTTTTACCCTTGGTATGCCTTTGATCATTTTCCAGACCAGTTTAGTGAAATCGTGGTCACTATTATGGAAGTACTTTCCTGCTGATACTTCTTGAATCTGCCCTGCTTAGTTTCCAAAACCAAAATCCAGAACAGCCCTTGATCATCACAAAAAGGGATAAGAACAATGTTCCCTAATGGAGAGCCAGTTTGACTTTGGTGGTGGGAAAGTTTTTTGAAATGATAATCTGGCTCAGAATTAACAGTACTAGGATAAGTGTGAGTTATGTAAAGCAAGCATCAATTTAGAGCATAGAGAAATACAGCACGGAAACAGACTGTTCAGTCCAACTTGTCCATGCCAACCAGCTATCCTAAATTAATTTAGTCCCATTTGCCAGCACTTGGCCCATATCCCTCTAAACCCTTTTTATTCATATACCAATCCAAATGCCTTACAATTGTACCAGCACTTCCTCTGGCAGCTTATTCCATACACACACCACTCTCTGCATGACAAAATTGCCCAGTAGGTCCCTTTTACGTCTTTCCCCTCTCACCTTAAGCCTCTGCCCTCCAGTTTGGACTCTACAACCCTGGGGAAAATTCTTGTCTGTTTACCTATCCATGCCCACCATGATTTTATAAACTTTGATAACATCACCCTTAGTTTCTAATGCTCCAGAGAAAATAGCCCCAGCCTATTCAGTATGTTTAAAGGCAGATAATTTTTACATAACTTGTATAAGAGGGAATAAAGAGGATTGTTGAGGGTAATGCAGTTAATGTAATGTATATAAAGTGTTTGATAAGGTATCCTGATCCCTGATGAAGGGCTTATGTCCGAAACGTCGAATTTCCTGTTCCTTGGATGCTGCCTGACCTGCTGCGCTTTTCCAGCAACACATTTTCAGGTTTGATAAGGTATCCCAAAGTAGGTTTGCTGTCAAATTTGAAAACCTTGGAATACATAAAAATGAAATGTCTGAGGGACTCTAAATGGGTAGCAGTAATTACACTTTTTGGACTGGAGGGAGAAAGTGATCACTGCTGTTTCCCATGGTTAAAAAATAGGATCACTGTTTTTCTTGATAAATTTTAGACTTCAGTGTAAGCTTTAAGAGGATATGAAATGGCTGTGAAATGGACAGACATGTGGCAGATGACATGTAATGGATTTAATATTTTTATATGGTGAGTGTGTTCGATACAGAACGTGTTACCTGAAGGTGTGGTGGAAATAGATGTAATTATGTCTTTCAAGAGATAACGGGTGCAGGAAAGATTTATAAGATTGGTCGCAGGTATAAGGGATTCAAATTTGATCAGCAGGGTTGTACAAGTGAGACTGTTCACCTTCAAGAAGTGATGTTGAAAGGAAGAGCGATCTAGACAGGGCAGATACAAAAAAAAATTTAAAATGACTGGTGAAGTAACAGAAGAGAACATGGAAAACCTTAATATGCAGTTGGTGGTGGTGGAGGAAGATTCAGTAATGTCTTTGAAAAGAGAGTTGATAGTAAAAGTTAAAAATCACACAACAGTGTGTTAAAGTCTAACAGGTTTATTTGGAAGCACTAGCTTTTGGAACGCTGCTCCTTCATCAGATGGTTCATCACAACCACCTGATGAAGGAGGGTCGCTCCGAAAGCTAGTGCATCCAATTAAACCTGTTGGACTATAACCTGGTGTTGTGTGATTTTTAACTTTGTACACCCCAGTCCAACTCATTGATAGTAAAAAGGAGACCAATGGTAGTAGTTGATCAGTGAATGGGATAAGGTTATAAGGTTGTAAAGAATAGTTGAAAGGCTGAGAGTTGGGAGTGTTTAGAAAAAAAACTGGGTGATCAAAAGCCAGGCGAGAAGTGTAAAAAGAACAGGAGAATGAACTAACCAGGAATTTAAAAGAAAATCTGAAAAGTTTTTAAATTTGTGAAGAAAGGAAGTGGGTGGCTAAAATAGATGTTGGTCCCTTGGAGGAAGAGACAGGAGAAATTATTATTTGTACCCATCTTCACAGTAGACTACACAAATACATAGGAGAACTGTTGATTAATCAAGGAGCTAACAAGGGTGAGGAATGTAAAAGTGATTAATATTAGTGGAGGAAATGAATTAGAGAAACTTAAGAGACTAAAAGCTAACAAATCCTAAACTCTCTTGATCTACATCCTGGGATTTCAAAAGAGGTAGCTATAGAGATAGTGGGTGCAAAAGGTATGATTTTGCAAAATTCCATTTTAAAAACACCAGTCCAGCATATTAGAAGTAGGCAAATGTAACATTGCTCTTCAAGAAAGAAGGGAGAGGGAGAACAGGGTAGTTATCTTGACAACAGTTGCTGGGAAAATGTTGGAAACTATCATTAAGGAAGTCATAATAATGCATTTAGAACAATATGAAAGGATAAGACAGCACCAACATGGTTTTATGAAAAGGAAATGGTTTAATTAATTTATTAAAGCTTCTTGAGGATGTGATTACTGCTGTCCATTTTATTCTTGATTGAGTGACAGGAAACAGATTTTCATCTAGAGTGAGGTTTACAATAGTGCTCCCCTTTGGTTGACACTGGGGATTTTTTTTGCAGGAGATATTTTCAAAGCTTGCAGATGTTACAAAATTCAGAAGAATTATAGATGTAAGAAGACAGTTCAGAAAACATTGACAACTTAGTGACGTGGGCATTTAGGGCAGATAAATTCAATGTAGAAAGGTGTGGGTGGTGCAGTTTGGTAGGAAAGAAATGGGCAGACAATATAAGATCTCCTTCCTATCGGAAAGTTGAAAGGGTTCAGAAATGATTTACAAGAATGTTGCCAGGGTTGGAGATTTTGAGCTATAGGGAGAGGCTGAATAGGCTGGGGCTGTTTTCCCTGGAGCAGCGGAGGCTGAGGAGTTAATTTATAGAGGTTTACAAAATCATGAGAGGCATAATCGGATAAATAGACAAAGTTTTTTCGCTGGTGGGGGAGTCCAGAACTAGAGGGCATAGGTTTAGGATGAGAGGGGAAAGATATAAAAGAGACCTAAGGGACAACTTTTTCACGCAGAGGGTGGTACATGTATGGAATGAATTGCCAGAGGAAGTAGTGGAAAGATTGGGTTGGGATATCTGGTCGGCATGGACGAGTTGGACCAAAGGTTTGTTTCCTTGCTGTACATCTCTATGACTGTGATTCTATAAGAGATACGATTTTTAATGTCTGCAGGAGCAGAAAGAACCAGTTGTTTGTCTGCATAATTCATTAATGGAGCCATGACAAGTAGAAAGAGCTGTTTATGAAGTATGCAGTAATCGGGTCTTCATTAATACGGATATAGGGGTCAAGAGCAGGGAGGCTATTCTGAACCTATACAGGATACTGGTTATATCTCATTTGGAGGATGGCATACAGTTCTGGGTGCCACACTTTTAGAAGGATATGAATGCATTGGACAGAGTACAGAAAGGCCTATGAGAATAGTTTCAATGATGAGAAATTTCAGCTGTGAAGATAGATCCGAGAGGTTGAGACTGTTTTGCTGGAGAGGAGAAGGCTGTTGGGAGATTTGATAGAAGTTTTGGAAATTGTGAGTGGTGTGCACAGAATAGACAGGGAGAAACTTGTGCCTGCTCTTAAAGGGATTGAGAACCAGAGGGTACACCTTCAAGGCATTTTGCAAAAAAAGCAAAAAGTGAGAAAAATGAAATTCATGCAGCACATAGTTAGGATCTGGAATGCACTGCCTGGAAGTGTGATGGAGGGAAGGTGAATTAAAACGTTCGAGAGGGCATTGAACAATTATTTAAATTGAAAACAAATGTGCGGCATTGTGGAGAATAGGCAGGAGTCTGACACTAGGATAAAAACGCTCAGACATCCAGTGCAGACTCAATGGGCCAATTGGGTATCCATCTGTACTATGATAATTCTGTGATTCCGTGTGGATGAGAAATTATTCACTTTCATAGTAAGAATGGCAAAGTAAATCTGTAAAATGTTTGAATATTCGTGTATACAGAGACTTGGGTGTACTGGTGCATGGAACTCAGAAAGTTATCATGCAGGTACAGAAACAATTAAAGTAAAGGCTCTTTTACTTTTTTGTAAGGTGATGGGAGTATAAGGATAAGGAAACAGTGGAGAATAAATTTTTTCGAGAATTAAGGACTAAAAATGTCCCCAGTATTGTTGATATTCTGAGCTGTGGTTTTGACAGACACTTATCCTTCTGGAAATCGAAATACAATACATTCATCAGTTCCCTTTTATCCATGGGACATGTTCCTTCCTCAAAGAACTCTAATAGATTGGTTAAATGTGATTTCCCATTCACAAAACCACGTTGATGCTACCTGATTATTGAGAGTTTATCCAAGTGGCCTGTTATAACTTCTTTATAACTTCTGACATTTTCCCTGATGTTAAGCCTGTTATTCCCTGCTTCCTGCTCTCCTCCCATTTTGAGTAAAGAAATTACAATTAACTGTATTCCAGTTTAATAGAATTTTTCCTGAATCTCAGGAAATATAGATAATTAAAACTAAGGCAACAACTATCTCACTGTGTGTTGGGGGGTGGGGTGGAAGGGAGGTCCCCGAATTACGAACATCCAAATTAGAGACACTAATGTATTCAAACATGATGCCGGGATGTATTAATTTTAATTTTAAAGATCTGATAGATGGAAGTTACTTACAAATGGTTATTTTACATTTTCCTTTATCGCACTCTGACTAGTCATTTCTTTTAATATTCTTGAATAAAGTCCATCAGGACCTGGGCACATGATGGAGGGCTTATGCCCAAAACATCGATTCTCCTGCTCCTCGGATGCTGCCTGATGTGCTGTACTTTTCCAGCACTACATCCTCGACTCTGATCTCCAGCATCTACAACTCCTAGATCTACAACTGTCCAAATTGTGAAGGAGGGAGTCGGCCATCATGAATCACAGCAACATTCTAGCAAAGCTTGACTTGTTGAACCTAAGCAGAGCAAGCAGAAGTGCCATTTCCTTGTGACATTAGTGGTTGGCTCCTAACTGCAACATAGCTTTCATTGAAAAAAAAATGACATGTTGTTGAGCAGCTGAAATTGTCATTAACCGTGTAACATTCCTTGTTGCCAAGCAGCCAAACCCTAGTTCAGTCTACTGTCTCAAAGAGAGCTGAACCTGTAGACTATGTAGGAAGATAGTGTTGTAACTATTGTCAGGATAGTGGACATTTAGCAGCATGATATTCTAGGTATGGTTGCAGAACAAGAGTACATTTGTGATTTTGGTATATCTTCCCATTGAGGCACAATACTGGCAAGGGCACAAGCATTTAACCAATGAATCCTTGTTCCATTGAAAAATCCACTTATAAAAATTCACCCTAATGTGCCCCTAGAATCACTGGAATAAATCATTTCAAGGGGCAACTCTAGTACAAAAAATACATTTGATACGCTGATCATAAAATAGAAAGGAAGATAGAAACTTGAGGTTTTGCTCCTTATCCATTATTCAATTCATTTTATTTAAGATAGGGCAGTTCTTCTTTGTATAGCTCTATTGGTATATTCAAGAACTTATTTCAATACAGGTTGAAAATCAATTAACAATAGAAGCCAGTGATTACATGTATATGCTAAGAGTCATGTAGATGAAAATTAAACTGCTCTGTTAACTAGTCACTGTTGTTTGATGTTTGGAGAAAGGATAAACAATATGTCAACAAATTAAATATTTTCTTTTGTTTTCTTGGTAGGATTGGAGTCTGCTAAAATTAAGGGGATTGAAGCAAAACAAAATGTGCAGATAAGTCCAAGTCTTTTTGGCACAGGACTGGACATCAAATCTGTTGAATGCATCAAAGGTAAACCAGAAGAAATAAAATACACAACCACAGGAAAAAGACATTTTGCATCTGATGACGTATATGATGTAAAAGCTGTTCAATTGCAGCGTCATTCAAACAAACATGGAGATCGTATGCGTTGTAATGAAAAGAAACATGTTAAGACAAAAATGCATCGATGGAATACTCTTTCTTCTTTGACAAATATCGAAAATGAACCTGCCTTGTTGGAAACTAAGCCTATTGGTCCATTAACATCCATTTCCACCTGTGCCAATAAAAAGGTCCAATCAGATTTAATGGAAATGGAGCCAGATACAGAGGACCAGGCCATGCTACAAAATTCCATATAATTTGATATGAGTTGATACCAAATAAGCAATCTCCTCCAGAGAGCTCTCGAAATGAAAATATTATGTCTGTTGTGGTTCTGCTCGCCGAGCTGGAAGTTTTTGCTGCAAACGTTTCGTTCCTGGCTAGGGAACATCATCAGTGCTGTTGGAGCCTCGTGTGAAGCGCTGCTTTGATGTTTCTTCCGGTATTTATATTGGTTTGTTCTTGCCGCTTCCGGGTGTCAGTTTCAGCTGCAGTGATTTGTATGTGGGGTCCAGGTCGATGTGTCTGTTGATGGATGTTCTTGCCATTTCCGGGTGTCAGTTTCAGCTGTAGTGGTTTGTATATGGTGTCCAGGTCAATGTGTCTGTTGATGGAGTTTGGGGATGAATGCCATGCTTCTAGGAATTCTCTGGCTGTTCTCTGTCTGGCTTGTCCTATGATAGTGGTGTTTTCCCAGTCAAATTCATGTTGCTGGTTGTCTGAGTGTATAGCTACTAGAGATAGCTGGTCGTGTCGTTTTGTGGCTAGCTGATGTTCATGGATGCAGATTGTTAGCTGTCTTCCTGTTTGTCCTATATAGTGTTTTGTGCAGTCCTTGCATGGTATTTTGTAAACTACGTTAGTTTGGCTCATGCTGGGTATTGGGTCCTTTGTTCTAGTGAGTTGTTGTCTGAGCGTGGATGTTATGAGTCCTAAGGGTCGCAGTAGTCTGGCTGTCAGTTCTGAGACGCTCCTGACGTATGGTAGAGTGGCTAGTCCTTTTGGTTGTGGCATGTCCTCGTTCCTCGGTCTATCCCTTCGGCATCTGGTGATAAAGTTGCGTGGGTATCCGTTTTTGGCGAATACCTTGTATAGATGTTCCTCTTCCTCTTTTCGCAGTTCTGGTGTACTGCAGTGTGTTGTGGCCCTTTTGAATAGTGTCCTGATGCAGCTTCGTTTGTGTGTGTTGGGGTGGTTACTTTCATAGTTTAAGACTTGGTCTGTGTGTGTTGGTTTCCTGTGTACCCTTGTGGTGAATTCTCCGTTGGGTGTTCTCTCTACTAACACGTCTAGGAATGGGACTTTGACTGGGAAAACACCACTATCATAGGACAAGCCAGACAGAGAACAGCCAGAGAATTCCTAGAAGCATGGCATTCATCCCCAAACTCCATCAACAGACACATTGACCTGGACACCATATACAAACCACTACAGCTGAAACTGACACCCGGAAACGGCAAGAACATCCATCAACAGACACATCGACCTGGACCCCACATACAAATCACTGCAGCTGAAACTGACACCCGGAAGCGGCAAGAACAAACCAATATAAATACCGGAAGAAACATCAAAGCAGCGCTTCACACGAGGCTCCAACAGCACTGATGATGTTCCCTAGCCAGGGAACGAAACGTTTGCAGCAAAAACTTCCAGCTCGGCGAGCAGAACCACAACAACGGATACCCAAGCTACAAATCTTCAATCAGATTTTAAATATTATGTCTGCCCACGTGTGTCTGTGCATGAGTGCATTTGTGTATGTGTGCAGGGTGTGTGTGTGTGTGTGTGTGTGTGTGTGTATGCGTGCGTGTGCGTGCTGAGGTAAGAAGGTGCTGCCTTGAGACTGTAGATAAAGTAGGCAGTGAAAAGTAATAAAAATATAAGAATTTTCCTTTAGCATCTATCTCACGTTCTGTTATTTGATATTAGCATTAGATACTTTAAGCTGTAGAATGTTTCAGTCTTTGAATTTGACATTGTTTGTTGCAATAGAAAATATATGGTATTAAAGAATTCTATTTCCACATTACAGTGTTAAACAGTGATCATTGGATTTCCTCAGGATGGCGGGAGGCAGGTTGCAGTATCTATCACTTGCTGGGTTTACAAGAAAGGCATTCTTAGTTAGTTGATATATTTGTGTAATTTCTATCTGAATCGAAAGAGGCTAGGATTTTAGGATACAGAGCTTAAATGGGCAATGCTGCGAAAGATCATTAATTCTCTCAGTGGTTTATAACAACAGAAAAACTTGAATTATCACCTCACCAATTCTTTTGACATGCCAATGCTGATTATATCAAGATAGAAGCCATCATTTGTCACATACAAGGCTATAAAAATTCTAAGTTTCTTTGTAATTATACACATGGTCTGGGACTAATTTCTTGATGCACAGCACCGAAAGAGCTCTTGAACACAATTATGTTATACTGAGGCTAACAATTTGCCCATCATTAAAACTATGGTATTGAAAATTGTCACTTGCAATTCTGGGTCTACAGTTTCCCTACAATTATCAGTCCCTGGATGGGGAGTGTTGGTTTAAGGAATCACCTTTGTGATAATGGATGCCCAAGACAGCTTTAAATCAGAAAATTTTCCTTGTTTTTTTCTTTTAATGGTTCAAAACTCAAACAACCTTGAATAAAAAAGCAACAAAGACTATACTTTCACAGAAGCACATTGTTGTATGTACAGAGAAAGTCATACTTTCAAACATTTTATTTTCTCTTTCAGCTTTAATTCACATAAACTGATTAGATTACTTACAGTGTGGAAACAGGCCCGTCGGCCCAACAAGTCCACACCGACCCGCAACCCACCCATACATATACCCCTTACCTAACACTACGGGCAATTTAGCATGGCCAATTCACCTGATCCGCACATCTTTGGACTGTGGGAGGAAACCGGAGCACCCGGAGGAAACCCACGCAGACACGGGAGAATGTGCAAACTCCACACAGTCAGTCGCCTGAGTCGGGAATTGAACCCAGGTCTCTGGTGCTGTGAGGCAGCAGTGCTAACCACTGCGCCACCCTTTGCTCCTAAGCTGGAAGTTGCGTTTTTTCAGTGACCCATCACTGGAGAGTGGCATAATCCAAGAACTAACAGTAGGTTAACACCTTCCATCCCGACCTCAAATTCACCTGGACTGTCTCAGACTCCTCCCTCCCCTTCCTAGACCTTTCCATTTCTATCTCGGGCGACCAACTCAACACAGACATCTACTATAAACCGACTGACTCCCACAGCTACCTGGACTACACCTCCTCCCACCCTGCCCCCTGTAAAAACTCCATCCCATATTCCCAATTTCTTCGTCTCCGCCGCATCTGCTCCCAGGAGGACCAGTTCCAATACCAGCCCAGATGGCCTCCTTCTTCAAGGACCGCAGATTCCCCCCAGACGTGATCGACGATGCACTCCACCACATCTCCTCCACTTCCCGCTCCTCTGCCCTTGAGCCCCGCCCCTCCAACCGCCACCAAGACAAAACCCCACTGGTTCTCACCTACCACCCCACCAACCTCCGTATACAGCGTATCATCCGCCGTCATTTCCGCCAACTCCAAACGGACCCCACCACCAGGGATATATTTCCCTCCCCTCCCCTATCAGCGTTCCGCAAAGACCACTCCCTTCGTGACTCCCTCGTCAGGTCCACACCCCCCACCAACCCAACCTCCACTCCCGGCACCTTCCCCTGCAACTGCAGGAAATGTAAAACTTGCGCCCACACCTCCTCCCTTACTTCTCTCCAAGGCCCCAAGGGATCCTTCCATATCCGCCACAAATTCACCTGCACCTCCACACACATCATCTATTGCATCCGCTGCACCCGATGTGGCCTCCTCTATATTGGGGAGACAGGCCGCCTGCTTGCAGAATGCTTCAAGGAACACCTCTGGGACACCCGGACCAACCAACCCAACCACCCCGTGGCTCAACACTTTAACTCTCCCACCCACTCCACCGAAGACATGCAGATCTTTGGACTCCTCCATCGCCAGAACATAACAACACAACGGTTGGAGGAAGAGCGCCTCATCTTCCGCCTGGGAACCCTCCAGTGTCCTACTCACAGTCATTTCCTCACTAATCATTGATGGTCAATTTCCATGGGTTTGGGAAGAGGAGAGTCTCAACATGTGGTTAAAAAGCCATATTCATTCCAGAAAATGACTGACAACATTGTTTCTGCTATTTGAGGATTTCTGTAGGGATATTTACAGACCACATTGACATTGATATTTACAGGAAAACACGTATGATGATCGCCTGCATAAGTGACGTGATTAGCTCATGCTATTACAGTAGCAAGAAATTTCACCACGGGTGATTTAAAACGCAACTTGGTCTTTATAATCTAACAAGAGTGGGGGAATTCAAAAGGTGAGAGGAGAAAGATTTAAAAGGGACTTGAGGGTCATATGTAGAATGTACTGCCAGAGGAAGTGGTAGATACAGGCACAGTTACAAAATTTAAACAACATTGGACATACACATGATTGAGGGATAGGGGCCAAACACAGGCAAGTGGCACTAGTTTAGTTTGAGAAACTTGGTCGGCATGAATGATTTGTACCAAAAGGTCTGTTTCCATGCTAAATGATTTTCAGACATGTCTGTCTGTTGCAGAGTTCCGTGTGGTTATACAATTTGAAGGATACTTGTCTGCATTAAGCATAGCAAAGCAAAAATTCAATCCTTCATGTGCAGGATTTGAATGTCCATTGTTCATTTTATTCTACCCCAGATACTAGTCATCCAGCCCAGTAAGCAAATCAACCCTCAGAGAGAGATATAAGGGACAAGGAATAATCCTTTTAGCTTACGATATTGATTAGTATGAATTCATACTAAGTCTTATTCACAGACTTCTACATAAAGTTAGTGAAATTACAGCTGGAAATGACAATGGCCACACCTTTGAAATAAACTTACACATATCCTGAAGAAGGGCTTATGCCCGAAACGTCGAATCTCCTGTTCCTTGGATGCTGCCTGACCTGCTGCGCTTTTCCAGCAACACATTTTCAGCTTTAAAATGTGTTACCAATGATCACAGATTACTTGTATATTGCAGGAAACAAACTCCTGCTGTTGGCACCACCTTGCATCGTAAGCCAATCATCCAGCCAACTGAGCTAAACTGACCCCCAATTCATATCATGCAGGACTATACATTAGCACCGTCAATTATTCTTAGCTTCTCTTTTTGTGAATTGCACATGGTGAGGAGGTAGCTATTTGTAACTTTGTCACCGTGTTGGCATTTAATGTGCACTATAGCTTTCTTACAAGCATTGTCATTAATGCAGTGTTTGTACAATCTATATATCCAGTTTTAGTTTTGATCGCTTCTTTTGTTCATTTTGCCTTACCACTTGCAAAGAACTCTGGGGCCGCTGAGTACTCTCAAAACTCTGCCTTTTTCAGCAGCAGATTAACTGTAGCGGATAAAATTGGATCTTTGGAAAAAGATGGTCTGAGCAATGCATGAGTATGTGGTTGAAAGCTCTTCTTGGGGTCAAATATGAGGTCAAAGTTGCAAACAATCTGTTTTGGTCTCAAACAGTTGCTAGAGAGAAAGAGGGAGAGAGATGAACCATAGCTAGTGAACAGAGTTTGGAATGGCACATCAGTTTTCTCAATATTTAACTGGCGAAAATTTCTGCTCTTGAAAGTCAGAGTCAAAACGTGTGGGGCTGGAAAAACACAGTCAGGCAGTATCTGAGAAGCAGGGGAAATGCCATTTTAGGCAAAAGCCCTTCATTAGGATGCTGCCTGACAGACTGTGCTTTTTCAGCTCCAGACTTTTTGACTCTGATCACCAACATCTGCAGTCCTCACTTTCTCCCAATCTTGAAAGTCAGACAGATCATTAATTAGCAACAGTGCAGCAGTCAAGAGAGATTGTGGTTAGGTAGAGTTAAGTGTTGACAATATATCTTTTTTATAATAATGTGGTTAAGAAGCAGCATATCAATGTGAAACAAGAGGACACCTAGGATAGATTCTTGGGGGCATGAAAGATACTGACATGAGCAGTGATAGCATGGATCTGTTTCTTTGGAGGAATTGATTATTATTCTTAAAAACGTATGAACGAGGCCAAATACAACAACATAGTGTTTTTCCACAAACCCATGCTCTGTAAGAATATCTAGGAACTCCCTCCCTTGGTGGGATGTGTTGTCCCTGTCGAAGTGGTGTCCTTCCTCATATAAGGATAATAGTGAGAAAGTGTCATGCCATTTTGTGGCTAGTTGGTTTTCATGTATCCTGGTGGCTAGTTTTCTGCCTGTTTGTTACGGTTCTTGCATGGTATTTTGTAAATGACATTAGTTATGCTTGTTGTCTTTATAGACATCATAGTAACCCACACACCCACCAACACACTAAAACAACAGCTAATGAACTTGAAAGACCCTATACAGACAACAACAAAACTAATGTCATTTACAAAATACCATGCAAGCACTGTAACAAAAACTACATTGGACAAACAGGCAGAAAACTAGTCACCAGGATACACGAACATCAACTAGCCGCAAAACAACATTACCTTCTCTCACTAATATCCTTAAATACAGATGAGGAAGGACACCACTTTGACAGGGACAACGCATTCATCCTAGGACAAGCCAAACAGAGACTCACATGAGAATTCCTGGAAGCATGGCATTCTAACCGGAATTCTATCAACAAACACATTGACTTGGACACCATTTACCACCCCTGAGAAAAAGAAATGGAAATTATATCAACAATCCAAAGAAACCAAACATATAAATAGAAAGCAGGAAGCATCAGCAATGCTTCGTCCAGAGGATCACTGAAGATATTACCTAGTACGGTGACAAAATGTCTGAAAATGAACCTTCCAGCTCAGTGGGCAAACCTAGATCCAGAACCCCAACCTGAGCTACAAATCTTCTCAAAACTCACTTAGAAAAGGAAGCTTAGTGAATTAGTCTGTTGCCAGAATGTCTTGTATAATTGCTCAGAAAGTGTATCATGCATAGACGGCATCATGTTGTGCTACTTTCCTGAGTAGATCTCATGAAAGATGTGTAAAGACTTATGCACTTATACCAGTGTCAGTCTTGGCATATAGTACATGTGGCCCATTCTATATGGGATCTATCACTTAAATGGGAAAAAAAGCTTCTGAGTTGTTGACATGCTGGTTGATTGGCAAGACTTTGTTTGGGGGAGGTGTTACCATGGAGAATGAACCAATTCATGAGGTCTGATAGTTAACTACCAAGCATCGGTTAAAATTTAAACCAGGCAGGTCGACTGATCAAGGAATTGCCTTGACAAATTAACCAGAGAAAAGATGTCATCTATTTTATTGAATTGAAACAGGTGCAGTGTGTGTATACATTGCTTCGTTCTGCAAAAAAAGGACATTATGTATTAAGATATGTAGCGTCCAGTGCATGCAAGTGAACCACATTATGTGCCTGACTACCAATCTTAAATTGTTTGTCAGTATAATTCTTTTCATATTCAGCTTACTTAACATATTACGACTTACTGAGATAGCATTCACTGTCAAGCTCCCTAGCAGTCACTAGATTAGATTCCCTACAGTACAGAAGCAGGCCCTTTGGCCCAACAAGCCCAAAGAGTCCAGACCCATTCTCCGACATTTACCCCTGACAAATGTACCTAACAATTTAACATGGCCAATTCACCTGACCTGCACATCTATGGATTGTGGAAGGAAACCCATGCAGACACGGGGAGAATGTGCAAATTGCTTGAGGTTGGAATTGAACTCAGGTCTCTGGCATTCTGAGGCAGCAATGCTAACCATTGAGCCACCATGCCACCCTAGTCAATCACATAGTTATTGCCAAGCAGAAGACCTTTGTTAATGACAACTGGCCACTATTGCACAGGCCATTTAGCTACAGATGCCAGCTGAATCTCCCTTTGCACATACCTTGACTCTAGCTGAACAACTTTAAAAAAGTGTGTCTTTTTCTCTGCAATTTCAAATTCTAAATGACTACCAAATGATTAATTAAAAACTTGAAGTGCGGAATATAAATAGCAAGGAAAGAATAAACCATGGATGTTAAAGAAGATTTCAATGGACGCCTCATTTCCAACTACTGCATACGGAAACAACTACCCTGAATTTCTGATACATAGCGGCTATTCCAGGCTACCCCTGTGATAATAACAAATAGCTGTGTGCATTAAACAAGTCATGGATGCATCATTTACTCCAACAAGCAAACTCTCCACTGGAAAATGACAAAGACATAGCAGGACTCTACAATTTGACAAAATGACAAAACTCCCCCATGACCAGTGAGTTATAGATATAATGCACCAAGGTTCTTTAATCAAAGGACATATTTGTAACAGGTAAGAATTTCATCTACTGAATGTCAATCTTGCTCAGATCCATTGACATTACATTGTTGATGTGAGTACTTGCTTTTCTGGAAGCTGCGGAAATGCCTTCATTTCATGAATATCCATGTTCACTGGCATTCTTCAACTGAGAAAGCCTCGAGGTATTTAACTCTTGAAGAAGCATGAAACCGACCCAAATTCCAGATTGTAAGCTCTTAATTAGAACGGGGAAAAAATTGCCCAGAGACCACCTCCAGCATGAAGATTAAGCTGACAATCAACAAAACAAGGGGCCAGCTCATTTCAATTGCAGTAGACATGTCCTTTCACCAACTTTTCACTCAAGATTTCAATTCAGCAGTAAACCTGAGCTACACATCACATTTAGAGAACATATTTTATACCAGGAAATAAAGCCATCTAAGTAAAATGTGTCTAGGATGTCACAGCTCAGAAATGATTTGGAGATGCTGGTGTTGGACTGGGGTGTACAAAGTTCAAAAGCACACAACACCAGGTTATAGTCCAACAGGTTTAATTGGAAGCACAACAGCTTTTGGAGCACTGCTCATTCATCAGGTGATGAAGGAGCATTGCTCCAAAAGCTATTGTGCTTCCAATTAAACCTGTTGAACTATAACCTGGTGTTGTGTGCTTTTTAACTTTGTACAGCTCAGAAAGGTTAACATATTTTACAACTGTAACTATTCTACATTTTCCCTTGCTATCTCTTTTAATTCTTCATCTGGGCTGCATCTCTAAGGAAAATAGTTGATACTTTTGTAGCAATGTTAATGTCAAGGTGTAAGTATAATTATAGCTATTTTGTCATCAAACATGGCACAATGAAAACAGTAAAGGCCATCAAATAACTTAGAAAATTAAATAATGTGCTCTAGTATTGTTTGAAGAATAAATGTCAAACAAGACACTGTGATAACTCCCGTAAAATCGGATTATTTTACATTCACCTGTAAAGATAGGTATCTTGCTTTACTATCAAATCCTAAAGACAGTGATGAACAATTAGGCACTGTATTAATCCCTCAGCACCACACTGAAAGTTTAGTCAAAAGGACATGAGTTGCACTTATCATACTTGACAAGGAATTAAGTACTTTTGAAATGTAGTCACTGTTGCAATATGGATAACATAGAGGCCAAATGATAAATAGCTATGCTCCACAACTAACAATATCATATAATCTGTTGGCGGGAGGATAAAATATTGGCTAGATCTCCTTCAAATACTGCCACACAATGGGATCTTTTACAGCCACTTTTGAAAACGCAGACTGCCAACAAGCTGGATACCTTCAGTAAAAAAGTGATGTTAGTCTCGAGATTGGAATATGAACCTTCAGTCTTCTAATTGAAAGGCCCAAGAAGTACAACCGAGACACAGCTGACTGCCTAAGATTGGCTATTCACATGTTTGGGAGAAGACTTAAACTTTCGATCTTTTAACTCAGGTGCTATTACTGAACCAAGGCTGACACTTGCTGAAAGACATACACTGTCCAACTGATTATTCTTCACATGTGAGCCGAGGCAGTGAACCATGGATTTTGCTTATACCATCTGTTTGCTGTTGTGACATACATTGAATAGTTGGTGTCAGAAAATAGGCAGAACTCCTGTTGGTTTAGAAATTCATCGTATTTGTATTTAGGAATGGTTTCCAGTGAAAAGATGGGAAGTGTAACTGCTCAGCTGTGCTGGTAGGTAGAAAATCAATCCAAGTTCCATCTATCCGGAGGTCCCTGCTGGGAGGCTTGACATTGAGTGTGACCAGGCTCACCTGTTATACCCGAAAAGATAAATGGTCCACTAACATTCACTGCCTGGAGTCACACATGATGAAGCTGCATTTTGTCAGGGTGCAGTTTAGATCGACATTGTCATGACAGCATGAGAAAAAAATGGCATAGAAATATTAACGTGCTTCTTCATTTTAAATCAATCTTTCAGCTGGACTCTTCGCTACAAATCTTCAATCATCTGAATCCATATTCATCAGATGATTCATCCTCATAAAAAATGTTTGAATAGGACATCATAAATAGCTACTTAAATATTGCGGTTTAGAACTTATTTCAGATACTACATGTTTTTCGTGGCTGAATAGTGTCTCAATGTTCCTTAAAGAGAGGATAGAGTATACAGTATGAATATTTTATAGGATGAATCAAGTGCAGGATAGATTAATCACTAAAACATATAATTTGATAAGACTTGAAAATATACAGGAACTGAAATTTATAATTGTCTCACATGCATTTCTTCTGATGCAGGCAGCATGCCAATGTTGTATTTTTTGTTAATTTAAAGGATTTAGTCAAAATTGAGTACACTGTTGAGTGGCTGCATGTCTCAGTCTGGAGTACGAAATCTTGAGAGGATGATATAATTTCAAGATTACTTGTGGTACCTGAAGTCAATCTGTGCCTCTTAAAAGGAAAGCACATTTTGATTAGAATTGGAAGACAGTTTACTCTGAGAAGGAAACAAACAATGGCACTGGATGACAGAAAGCATCCTCCAAGATTCTGTGACATAGCAGTGAAAGTTAATGGACAGGGAAAGAGAGATCATTTATCCATTAGGAAACGGAAGCTCCTTAAGACAGACACTTCTAACATAATGGGAACAGTTAGCTGTCACTGTCTACAGTGTTTAATAGTTTGATGCACCTGTGTTTGACTATATTATTTTATCCATTGATTTGTGTAGTTGTCCTTGAGTGCGTAAGTATGTGCATGGAACTCAAAAGAAAACTGAAAATGTTCCATAGAAAAGCTTGGTCATCTCGTTATATATAAATACTGTTAGTTCTGAGATATTTTAAAGTATGGTGGATTGTGGATTTAGAACAATTACCATCTCTGCATTGTTCTGCGACAAATAAGACATCAAAAATACACAGGGAGGTGACAAATATATAACATTGTCAGGATCAGCAGTGTAACCCTGAAGATCACATGCAATACCACCAGATGTTCAATGACCTCAGTACTAGCCAAAATCAGTGAATGTGTCTTCAACTGTTGTGTCCTCACAATAGAACCTTTAGCTCACATATATTCAATGCACCACTGTCTTAATTTAAGTACCAATAATCTCAATCAATAGTGACTTACACTGCACATTCATAGCATTGCCCTCACCATTGCACACTTGGTGTTACAATCTCATACACATATCTTGCAGCACAGCTATTAGCAGCTTAGAATTGATTATCGCAAAAAGGCAATTTACAGTTTTTGCTTCCAAGCATCAATTATTTTTCTTGCAGATATTGAACGATATGAAAGAAGTACATCAGAGTGTCCTTCCAGTAATATTGGATCCGCAATCTCTTCTTTCCCTTTAAGATGACATTGCAGCAGAAGGAGGGTTAAGGTGGAACTTCTACCTGTCACCGACCCTTTCGTGATAATGACTAACTTTCACATATTGCAGCTTACGCAGCCACACTCTCGGTGAGAACTTCATTGTTGTACAGGAAAATAGGATGATCTGTAATGAAGAACCTACTGTAGAGAAGCAAGAGGATGAAGTCCATTTAAAATCAGCATCAGCATAAAGGATTTTTAAATGAAGCTCTCAGGCAGGATATAATGCCTCCTACTGGGTCTTCTCTAAGTAATCAAACAGTAGGCTTTCTGACAGTAGTCCACATCAATGCTCGTAAGAACACAGGAATCTTGCCTTTGGAGCCTGCTTCATCATTTGTAGCTGATTTAGTTGCGGCCACTTTACCGTTTGCCCTCTTAAACCTTATCCTTGTATATCAAAAATCTACTTAACTCGGCTAAAACAAATTCATTGACTCAGCCTCCACTACTTTGTAAGCAAAACAATTCAACATACTAATGACCCTCTGAGAGAAAGAAGAGTGTCCTCATTTCCATCTTAAAAAGAAATCTAAAACAAAAACAGAAAATTCTGGCGAAGTTCAGCAGGTCTGGCAGCATCTGTGGAGAGAAAGCCAGCATTAAAGTTTTGAGTCCAGTGACCCTTCTTCAGTTCTTTCACTTCAAAGATGCTGTGAGACTCGTTGATTTTCTCCAGCTCTTTGTGTTTCTGTTTCAAATTGCCAGCAATCACAGTTCCTTGTTTTTCTTGAAAAAGGAGCCTCTTATTTTTAGTCTGCCCCCTAGTTCTACTCTCTCCCATACAGGAAATATCCTTTGATTACCCAATCTATCTAACAAATCACCTTAGGATCTCATAGAAACACAGAGTGATCCATTCAGGCTATCAGGTTTGCTCCCTGATTTTGGAGTTGTGTTCAACAGCTTCTTTCATTCTGCTCTGTCTATCGCTTAGGTTTCAAAGCAGTCACCTCTTATTCTTCCAAACTGAGAGAATACAATGTGCCCAAGCTCTCTTCTTTAGATAGTCTGACCAGCCCAGGAGAAAATCTGGTGAAAACCGAAAGAATTGTGGATGCCATAAATCAGAAACAAAAACAGAAATTGCTGGAAAAGCTCAGCAGGTCTAGCAGCATCTGTGGATAGAAAACAGAGTTAAGGTTTCAGGTCAAGTGGCCTTTCCTCAGAACATAAATTTGGTGAACATTTATTGCACTCAATCTATGATGTAATATGCATCTTGAGGTAAGGAGACCAAATCTGCACATGGTACTTTAGATGTGGTCTAACTGATATTCTAAGCAATTGAAGGATGCCTTTATTACTTCTGTACTCAAATCTTTTGTGATAAAGGTTAACATACCACCTGTAATTGCACAAATTTGTAATTTGTGACTTAGCGATGTAGACATCCAGATCCCTTTGTATATCTACATGCTCAGCCAGCCTGGAACATAAAATGCATTGGAATATTTACTGACCAGTAACAAGAGTGAATACAATGCTAGAGTGAAAAGAGTATGCATGTTTAGGAGCAGGATGTCTAAGTGGTAATCCATTGGGCATGAGGGGCCTGCAGTTAGGCCAAGAGGAGTGGGTAACACTGCTGTCAGGTTGTTACTGCAGAGGTCATGTATGAGGTCTGCAGTGAAGGAAACATCGGAAGTTGGAAGGATGACCTATAGAAAAGGCTGATGAGCCTACAGACAGGAATGTATAATGCATTGGATGCTCTGCCAAATGATCTGAGAGCATTGTCAACGAGGATGGAGCAGCCGAACTTAGTATGAGCTTTGGCACTGAACTTTGCACAGAGCTGGAAACCATTCCATTTAGTCTGGAAAGAGTGACCAACTCCATGAAAATACTTGCACTACACAGTATACAATTGAACAGCAAATCTCAGCTTCCAGTACAGTATAACCAGAAGACGTAATACCCACAAGTCAAAACAATGAAGTACTGTGGACATTTAAATTTATAACTCTAAAATCAGTTTTTAAATGAGGAATGGTAGCTGTTAATTTAAAATAAGTGGCTGCAAGGAGATAGAAATCCATGGAATGTCAAACCAAATGATATGAAGGGAACGACAAACAGCAATCCTTGAAAGGGGAAGAAGAAAGTCAAAACAGACTGGTCTGTGATCTCTGGTGACTACAAAAGTAATGAGGGGCTGATGACTCTCTGCTCAACAGCATGCCTTGTCCCGCAGATTATGTCCCAAATTGCGGACACATTTTGTGTTGAAGGCAGCCCCTTCAGAAGCTTCTTTAAATGACCTCACGTATGCCAATGAGTTAACGTACCTGCGAGTATTAGCCTGGTAAAGAGAATTAATGTTGTTTAAAAATTAACGTTGTTTAAAGTAACCCCTTTCCTCTGTTATGCAGATAAAGGATTCTCTCAGGTAAAAACAATGACTGCAGATGCTGGAAACCAGATTCTGGATTAGTGGTGCTGGAAGAGCACAGCAGTTCAGGCAGCATCCAAAGTGCAGCGAAATCGACGTTTCGGGCAAAAGCCCTTCATCAGGAATAAAAGCAGTGAGCCTAACGCGTGGAAAGATAATCTCTCCACGCTCACTGCCTTTATTCCTGATGAAGGGCTTTTGCCCGAAACATCGATTTCGCTGCACTTTGGATGCTGCGTGAACTGCTGTGCTCTTCCAGCACCATTAATCCAGAAAAGGGATTTTCTCAGTCTGAGGGGTAGAAGCTAACAAGGTAAAAGGAATAGGACGACAGAAGAACTCTCTCATCTTAAACCCTGGAGTTCAGTCACAATTAAAAGGAATCAGAACAACAAAACCTCATCCAACTTGTGGATTAAGCATGCTGAAATTGACTGTTCAACTCTCAATGTCAATGTTGCTAGTAAACCCCACCACAATGACCACAATGTACAATTTGTGAACAATCCAGTGACTGATTTGCAAATCTGTTTTTTGAACTTTTAGCTTCTTGGACTAACCTCTTATTTTTAATCCATATGGTCTGTGCTTTGATACTAATTATCCTCATATATGGTAATTGATGAATTCATTCTTGATAGCTCAAGAAAGCTTGGTTAAAAAATTGGCACTTTTTAAAACATAAGTTTATTTAAGTATGGAAGAAATGTATTCACAAAGCATCAGTTTTAAATTAATTTCGTTGCAAACATTTGATGGGTGGGAGGTGGGGGGTGGCGTGGGAGTAAGGCAAATAAAGAAAAAGAGGCACCCTCCTCACTAGTGATCCTAATGATCTGGGGTAGCCAGTCTGCGGATCCTTTTCAGGGGGTGAGCATAACATTGAATACAATATCAAACGCTCACATGAATTCAAGCGCAGATTGCAGCTATCATGGCTGCAGGTACTGGTGCTAAAAGGGGTTTATAGTGACTCATGGCAGTCCAACAATTTGGGTTTCAACAAATGATCAAGATTTAGAAGCGTCACAGTGGCAGTGAACCCATGTTATATTAGGTCAGGCAAAACATGGAAGTCAGACACGAGGAGACTACACAGGCATGATAAGTTGACTTCTGCAGGAAATATTGGTTGGGTTGATTGATAAAGTTAGTTGGAAGGGCTGCTTGTTGAGGTTTGTATTTCATCATCCAGGATGTAGTACCGTGGTACTTTCTACAATCACAGTGATCTTCACATATTATATTTTCATATTACACAGTTTCTTCAAAAATAATTGAGAAGCCATTTTACTGTTAAAACAAAAAGCTGCTCAAATCACAATGTCACTTAATTTCAAAGTGGATCACGGTGGTTTAAAATCCAGATATGCCCATCTCAAGAAGATACTCAAAAAGTACTTTCAGTGAGTTGATAATTAGAAGTCGGTAGTGAAAATTCAATGCCACCTGGGTGCCCAGCGTGGGCAATAGATAACTTGAAGCAATCTCCCCATGGAGTAGGCTGCAACTCCTTTGCCTTTAAGCAGATACTCGGATCACAGCCAAGTTCAGCTTGACACACCGATTAATGCAATTACCATTCCACAGAGTACATGGAGGGCCTGTGAGGGTGGGGAGTCACTGTAGGAGGTCACAGTTTGAGCTATAGCAGCAGTGAAAGTGAGTCATGTCATAATTCCTTGAGCATACAGACTGCAATTGAGCAGAGTGCTGGACCACTCTGAATAGAGCGTTGTTTTTGTTTCTGCCACATCTTGAACAGGCATCTTGGCACAACTCTGCACTGTTTTGTCCTCTGCAAACATGGTCACCATCACTTATACAACTAGTTCCAAAGCATCCTGTGTGCAGTTACAAGGTCTGCACTGAGCCAGGCTTCAAAAAGCCAGTTCCCCGAGCAACCTTTTACAGGCGACAAAGCATGCTAACCCTTTGGCTGCAAAGCAGACTCAGGCAAATGTCAGCAGTGAGAATGGTTCCAAACTGGATGAAACCTACAGAGAACAAAAAGATACAGTGGTGTGGGGACATTACAGATAAGGGGCCAATGGACACCCAGTGGCAACCTCAAAAGCAGTACAGGGTCAGTGCAGTCAGGCTCCCAGTAGTGATAAACCAGAATAGAGCGATTCATTTTCAGAGCCATGCTGTCCCATCTCAACAAGTGTCTGACAGCAGGAAGAATGGGGGAGCAACTGGATGCTGAGCCTTTGCAAAAGGTAAAGGAGGCCACATTAACTTATATTCCCTTTTCCTTCAATAAGGCTGAGACCTTCAAATGCAAGAGTGCACTTCATGTCATCATCTGCTAAGTAGTCATCTCTTATTATGCTTTGATTCTCTCCTTCAACAGGAAGCAGCCAAAGTGAGTGTATAGGATCCTGGGGTGGCTGCAGTTGCCCCTGGGTGTGAAGATGATTATGCAGGTATGACATTCCATAATTCATCACATTGCAGCAACTGGAAGCTTTCACATATGCCGAGGCATCAATAGTGCATGCCAGCATACAATTTGACCTCTCACAGATCTGCACAGTGGTTACACATGGTGATCGGCGTTGACGAGAACCGATGGAAAATGCTAGCAGAAATCCTCTGTGATTGCTGCCTACGTTCCACATTACTATCCTCTGTCAGCCAGGGCATAACCCTGGTGTCTCACTGATCTCTATTGCAGATGTTGCACAAGAAAGCAATTTGGACACTGAAGGGAGTGCTGCATCTAGAGAAGGAACAGCAGGAAATGTTTTTACTGGAGTCTTCAATAAATTATATTTCCCAGGTCTCCCCAAAGACTACTGCAGAAATCATGCTGTTGGTTTTGACCTTTGCCATGAGACACTATCTATTTTCTGCTGTATTGATGCATTTCTTGGACAATATTAATATATTATGTGACAAATTGATTTCTAAGTCCACAAAGGCTCTCCTGAAAGGTACATTTTACAGCAATTCAGTTAGCCTACAATTCCATTTCTATTGTCTGCATTGCTATAAGTTGTCACTCATTTAGCATCTGTTGAAGAAGAGGAAGTGCCATGTCCCTATAGTGAATAATCTTGAGCTGTCAAGAATTGAAACGGTAGCAACTTTTTTGTCACCTCAGATGTGAACGTGCAGCTGCAGAACATGTTCAAGAGAGAGGAGATAATGGATAGTCGAGACTACAGGGAAAGGCATGCAAAATTAGCTGAGGTAAACATTGAGGACATTTATGATGGTTGATATTACTGGGATATGGCCAAGGAAGGCCAGACACTTAATGAACGACAGATCTTTTGTTATCTTATCAATTCTCTCCTATGTTAAGATCCAGGTGGGCCCGACTTAGAAAGGCCAGCATATTGTGCGGTATCTCAGCTTAACTCACCTGCATGCCATAGCAGATAAAGAACATAGGTTGCTGGCTACTGAAGTAATTGATACTGAGCTCAGGGTATTACGCTGAGGAACTCTCTTAAAAATGTCCTGAGGCAAAAATGATCAACCTCTGAACAACCACAAGCATCTTCCTTTGTACTAGGTATTGCACCAACTAGTGCGGGGTTTTCCCTCAGTATCCTAAGGGATGTAAACGCCACACCTCACTAGACATTACATACAATCTTGAAGGTAAAGCCAGTCTCTTTAACCTCTCATGTGGAGTTCAGCAGTTTTGTCCAGGATTGGATTAAGGCTGTAATAAGATCTGGTACAATTTGGTGGAACTAGTGACTATAAGAGTGATAAAGATGTACAGCATGGAAACAGTCCAACCCGTCCATGCCAACCAGATATCCCAACCCAATCAGGTCCCACCTGCCAGCACCCGTCCCATATCCCTTCAAACCCTTCCTATTCATATACCCATGCAAATGCCTCTTAAATGTTGCAATTGTACCAGCCTCCACCACTTCTTCTGGCAGCTCAATCCATACACTTAACACCCTCTGTGTGGAACAGTTGCCCTATAGGTCTCTTATATCTTTCCCCTCTCACCCTAAACCTATGCCCTCTAGTTCTGTCTCCCCCACCCAAGGGAAAAGACTTTGCCTATTTACTCTATCCATGCCCCTCATAATTTTGTAAACCTCTATAAGGTCACCCCTCAGCCTCCGATGCTCCAGGGAAAACAGCCTCAGCCTGTTCAGCCTCTCCCTATAGCTCAAATCCTCCAACCTTGGCAAATTCCTTATAAATCTTTTCTGAACCCTTTCAAGTTTCACAACATCATTCCGATAGGAAGGAGACCAGAATTGCACACAATATTCTAACAGTGGCCTAACCAATGTCCTATACAGCCGCAACATGACCTCCCAACTCCTGTACTCAATACTCTGACCAATAAAGGAAAGCATACCAAACACCTTCTTCACTATCCTATCTACCTGCGACTCCACTTTCAAGGAGCTATGAACCTGCATTCCAAGGTCTCTTTGTTCAGCAACACTCCCTAGGGCCTTACCATTAAGTGTATAAGTCCTGCTAAGATTTGCTTTCCCAAAATGCAGCACCTCACATTTATCTGAATTAAACTCCATCTGTCACTTCTCAGCTCATTGGCCCATCTGATCAAGGTCCTGTTATAATCTGAGGAAACCTCTTTACTGTCCACTACAGCTCCAATGTTGGTGTCATCTGCAAACTTACTAACTGTACCTCATATGCTCACAAACAAATCATTTATGTAAATGACAGAAAGTAGAGGACCCAGCAGCAATCCTTGTGGCACTCCATTGGTCATAGGCCTCCAGTCTGAAAAACACCCTCCACGACCACCCTCTGTCTTCTACCTTTGAGCCAGTTCTGCATCCAAATGGCTAGTTACCCTGTATTCCATGAGATCTAACCTTGCTAATCAGTCTCCCATGGGGAACTTTGTCGAACGCCTTACGGAAATCCATATAGATCACATCTACTGCTCTGCCCTCATCAATCATCTTTGTTACTTCCTCAAAAAACTCAATCAAGTTTGTGAGACATGATTCCCCACGCACAAAGCAATGTTGACTGTCCCTAGTCAGTCTTTGCCTTTCCAAATACATGTACATCCTGTCCCTCAGGATTCCCTCCAACAACTTGCCCAGCACCGAGTTCAGGCTCACCGGTCTATAGTTTCCTGGCTTGTCTTTAATGCCCTTCTTAAACAGTGGCACCATGTTTGCCAACCTCCAGTCTTTCGGCACCTCACCTGTAACTATTGATGATACAAATATCTCAGCAAAAGGCCCAGCAATCACTTCTCTAGTTTCCCACAGAGTTCTCAGGTACACCTGATCAGGCCCTGGGGATTTATTCACCTTTACCCATTTCAAGACATCCAGCACTTCCTCCTCTGTAATGTGAACATTTTGCAAGATGTCACCATCTATTTCCCTACAATCTATATCTTCCATATCCTTTCCCACAGTAAATACTGACTGTTGCTTCCTCAGGGAATTCTATTAAGTTGGTGAGATATGACCTTCCCTGCATGGAACCATGCTGCCTATCATTAATAAGCCCATTTTCTTCCAGGTGTAAATAGATCTTGTCCCTCAGTATTTTCTCGCACTGACGTCAGATTCACCAGTTTGTGGTTGCCTGGATTGTCCTTGCTACCCTTCTTGAACCAGTGTGGGGTGACAGCATTGGCAATTCTCCAGTCCTCTGCGACCTCACTCATGTTCAAGGATGCTGTTAGGGCCCCAGCTGTTTCCTCTCTCGCTTCCCTCAGTAAGCTGGGATGGATTCTATTCGGACCTAGGGACTTGTCTACCTTGATACCTTTTAGACACCCAACACTTCTTGCCTCCTTATGCCAACTTTACCTAAGTAATCAAAGATCTATCCCTAACCTCAACATCCATCGTGTTCCTCTCCTCGATGAATACCAAAGCAAAGTACTCATTAAGAATCTCACCCATTTTTTCTGACTCCACACATAACTTCCCTCCTATGTTCTTGAGGGGCCAACCCTTTTTCTAGTGGAGAAGGGCATGGAAGATATAGAATGTGGGGAAATAGATGGTGAAATCTTGAAAAATGTCCATATTACAGAGGAGGAAGAATTGAAATGCATGGGGGTGGATAAATCCCCAGGACCAGATCAGATGTATCCTACAACTCTGTGGGAGGCTAGGGTGATGATTGATGGACCCCTTGCTGAGATATTTGTGTCATTGATGGTCACAGGTGAGATATTTGTGTCATTGATGGTCATAGGTGGGGAGCCACAGGACTGGAGATTGGCTGACATGGTACCGTTGTTTTGGAGGGGTGGTGAGGATGGGCCAGGAGACTGTAGACCAGTGTTCCTGATGTTGGTGGTGGGCAAGTTGTTGTAGGGTATCCGGAGGGATGGGATTTACATGTATTTGGAAAGGCAAGGACTGATTGAGGATATTCAACATGGCTTGTGTGTGGGAAGTCATGTCTCACAAACTTGATTGAGTTTTTTGAGAAAATGACGGGGTGATAGATGGGGGTGAAGCGGTGAACGTGGTCTGTGTTGTTTTCAGTGGGATGTTTGTTGGGGTTCCCCATGGAAGACTGGTTAGCAAGGTTCGAAATACAGGGAGAGTTAGCCATTTGGATACAAAGCTGGCTCAAAGATAGAAGACAGACAGTGGTGGTGGAGGGTTGTTTTTCAGACTGGAGGCCTGTGATTGATGGAGTGACACAGGGGTCGGTTCTGGGTCTGCTACTTTTAGTCATTTATATAAATGATTTGGATATGAACATGGGGGTATGGTTGGTAAGTTTGCAGATGACACTGGAATTGGAGATGCATTGGACAGCAAAGAAGGTTACCTCAGACTACAATGGGATCTTGGTCAGATGGGCCAATGGGCTGGGGGAATGGCAGATGGAGTTTAATTTGGATAGGTACAGGGTGCTGCATTTTGGGAAAGCAAACCTTAGCAGGACTTATATACTTAATGGTAGGGTCCTGGGGAGTGTTGCTGAGCAAAGAGATCTTGGAGTGCAGGTTCATAGCTCCTTGAAGATGGAGTGACGGGGAGATGGGATGATGGGGAGGGTGTTTGGTATGCTTTACTTTACTGATCAGAGTGTTGAGTGTAGGAGTTGGGGGTCATGTTGCAGCTGTGCTGGACATTGGTTGGACCACTTTTGAAATATTGCATGCAATTCTGATCTCCTTCTTATTGGAAGGATGTTGTGAGGATTGAAAGGGTTGAGAAGAGATTTACAGGGACGTTGCTGGGTTGGAGGTTTTGAGCTATGGGAAGAGTCTGAATAGGCTGGGGCTGTTTTCCCTGGAGCATTGAAGGCTGAGGGGTGACTTCATAGAGGTTTAGAGAGTCATGAGAGGCGTGGATAGGATAAATGAACAAAGTCTTTTTGCTGGGGTAGATGAGTCCAGACCTAGAGGGCATAGGCTTACGGTGAGAGGAGAAAGATATGAAAGGGACCGAAGGGGCAACTTTTTCATGCAGAAGGTAGTGGATGTATGGAATGAGCTGCTGGAGGGAGTGGTGGAGGCTGGTACAATTGCAACATTTAAAAGGCATCCAGATGGGTATGTGAATGGGAAGGGTTTAGAGGGATGTGGGCCAAGCGCTGGCAAATGGGACTAGATTAGGTTGGGATATTTGGTCAGCATGGATGAGCTGGACCAAAGGGTCTGTTTCCGTGCTGTACCTCTCTTTGACTCTCTGACTTTATGACCCTTGACCTCCCAGTATTTAATTCTTCATTGCCGACAAATGATCAATGAGATTGCCACAAGAATGATTACCACAAACACCATCGTAAGTGGGCTATAGTTTGGGAAGCACAGGCCCAAAATGCAAATGTTCTTGGATAAAACTCTGATAGAAGCCAAGAAACTGTGTGATAAGGGTGTGCAACAATTCAAAAAGGAGAGATGTTTACCAATAGACTGTTTCCACTTTGCTGCTATATGGATGCTCCAGCAAGCTCTGCAAAGCAGGATACAGACAAATCCTATAGATACTATGGATGTCCCATTCTTAAAAGAGAGTAGACCAGGTTGTGAAGGATCCAAAATAAGTACCATAAGGAATACGGACAGGAAGGACATCAAATTACTTCACAACATGACAAGGGCACTGCATGAGGGCAGGCCAGTTAGTGCTGTTAAGGACCCAGCACATTTATTAAGTTTCCATACTTTCCTCTAGCTTGGGGATTCCCAGCAGACTTTGTGAACTCAATTTTCCTTCGTGTTGGCCAGGCACTTAAATGCTCTGTGACTCACCTTGACAGCCACTGAGGAATTTTACACTGAGGAATTTTCTCCCTGAGAAATCGCTGTGCTGAATTTCATTCCATTAAGCCACCAGATTTAATGGTGACAGAGCAAAACCATAATCTGAAAGGTGGCACTGGAAGGCCTCAAAGTGGGACATGTGGCTGTTGTTTTACAGTCTGCCATACGTAACTACGATTCTCCCACAGAAATACCTGGAACACTGGGCACTTTTTGTCCAGGCAAAAACATTCTAATCAGATTCACACCCAGCAATGAAACTTCCTCTGCGTTTGTTTAAAAAATCTCACTGATTTGAACTGATCTGTTGCTTTTTTGCAAACTTTTTGTCAAGTACATCCTTTGAACATCCTGTACTTTCCAATACAGTGAAGTCGGGCTAACTTCTACGATTTCTCCTTAAAGTGTGATGGCCAGTGAGTTTCACAGTGGCCCACAATCAATTTTCTCACACCGTCTTCTACGTTTCTCCTCACTAATTATAATCCTGAGATGTTGGCTGCATTTCTCATGAAATCGTGTTTCCTGTGCTCCAGGTAAGATCTTCTCCTGGTTTCCTTGTACCACCCACCCCTGCCCCAAAAGCCCAGCTGCCACTACTTCAGACTCTCCCAATCAGCATTGATCTCTCAGACTGCAGGGGCTCGATCTGGAAACGGTCTCAAGGGGAAAGACAAGCTCCTTCCAGGACAGAGATCTGAAGGTGCTGCTGGGCTGTCTGGTGGAGAGGATGGGAATCCTTATCCTTGCTCAACTCCCCCATCCTCCAAAGGGGAACACCATAACAAAGCCAACCAACCTTGGCATAAAGAGCAGTGTGGGTCAGTGCTGTGTACAGAGTGAAAAGATTTTCTGCACTCTGCAAGATCAAGTGCCACCATCTTCTCTCTGTTACTTCTTACTCAGGATACGGCACATGCCTTTGCCAAGGCTCATGAACTACTTGCATGCATCGTGTTCCACCCAAGGGCTCACACCATCACATCCTCCCAAACTGCTAACCCTTTCTGCATTTCCAGCTAACTCACTGGGGACACCTGATGACTTCTTGTGACAATGCTGTGGCTTTAGGAAGTGTGTTTTGTCCTGGTTATGATTAAGCAAAGTTTTAAGGCAGAGGTGCCGAATTGGCTAGTGAGAGCCTAGAAAGTAAACAACTTGGGAGGCCTTGTTTTTTTTTAAAGTTGGTATAATAGGTGCAGCCTGGATGGGTGTGGCCAGCTCTCACAAATCAGGATTTCTAGTTTTTAGTTTTTTAGTTTTGTGATTCAGCATCGGTTGCTATTGTGATGTTGAAAAAGTGGAACCTATTTTCCCCATCTCTTGATTATAGCCAAAAGCTAGCGGTTCTCTTCGTAGGTTGCTGGATCACATGTGAGTCAAAATCTGTTTCCTGAATTTGCCTTTTTGCCAAAAGGTGTGTTTATGGAATATTACTATATTGAAACAGTTAATTAATAATAGTTGTTGTATCTATTGTTCTGTTAAGTTTTCCAGTCAAGTTAATTTATTCTAAGTTCTTCTTTCTTTTGTTGTATTTTAACTACAGCATTTGAATACATTATGTTTTGTTTAATATCAAGTAGTTTGACCAGTAAATAGGGACATGGCACTTAACATCTGTCTTTAAAGTAAGAAACAATTAGGGCCTAGGCTACCTTCTTAAAATATTTTGAGAGGGTCTGGTCTGATCTGGTCCATAACACTCTCCTGCTCATCATCACGTCGTTCCGCTCATGTGTCCCTCTCTGTCATACTGAGTCTCTCCCTTTGTCTCATTGCAAAGAAAAGCTGGCCACACCCTCACAGATTGATCCCTCAACTGACCTACCTGTAATCAATAGACTACATCACTTGAACTGACTGTGACCATCCCCATATAGTGTGATTGAATGACTGTGGTGGATCCTCTAACGTTCACACATCACCACTTACTCAAAGCACACAAATTGTATTTGGTGTGTAAGCAGCTGGCAGTCTGAGTGATGATAAGTCTCTGACAGTCTGTAACCTGGTGCTAAAGTTAATGAGCGTCAATCCGCCATGACAGCATCGATGTGTGAAGTGCATTGGGTGATGGCAGGATGGGTCTTCACCAAGCTATAGTTGTCAGGAACTGGCTCTGACCTTTCTGTTGGGAATTTTCACTGTCTACGTTTCATGGTAGAGGAGAGGTGTTTTGGAAATGCGATGTAAGTCTGCCGAATTGGGTTTTTAATGAACTGCAAATGCACTGAAATAAGGTCGTCACCTCTTTGAACTCACCTTTCCAAGCTCAGGGCAAGTCAAGACCTTCTTTTGCAATGATGGAAATCTATACTTTTTTCTTTCTCACCTTATTTTGTCACCACACTTGTCATTACTCTCATGACATCAGGGTGGGAGAATTTACTCAAAATTTTAAAATTAAACCTAAGCCTTTCAAATTCACAACTGTCCCAGAAGATGGCATTCCAAGGTACTGTCTGGGACTGGAATTTTCGAAGTTTCCCAGCACTGGATCAAAATCCCATGGCCATTTGATGTCTAACCCAATAATTCAGATCTCTGAATCATTTATAGAGTCAGGGCAATACGAAAAGAGTATTAAATCCAATTCATCCATGAGGACCAGATAACTTAATTTAGTCCCATTTGCCAGCACTTAGCCCATATCCCTCTAAACCCTTCCTGTTCATATATCCATCCAGATGCTTTTTCACTGTTGTAATTATGCCAATGTCCACCACTTCCTCTGATAGCTCATTCCATGCACACACCACCCTTTGTGTGAAAAAGTTGCCACTTAGGACCCTTTTAAATCTTTCCCTTTTCATCTTAAACCTCTGCCCTCTAGTTTTGGACTCCCCCACCCCATGGAAAAATCCTTATCTATTTACCCTCACGATTTTATAAATCTCTGTAAGGTCACCCCTCAGCCTCCAGGGAAAACAGCCAATCTTGTGGCAGTGACTCTGTTGTCATTGTGTATCCCTCCTCCACATTCGTGTTTTGCTCCTTGATTTGTTCCATTCTGACTTAATTTGCCTAACACCATTACCCCCTTTGTTATTGTCCAGTCTTTAATCTCATCACAGACCATCCCATGTTTTTTCTTTCCACTCTCTACCCTTGCATTTGCTTAAAACCTGGTACATCCCTAAGGCTAGGATTTAATGTGGTGAGTACTAAGTGTAGGCATAGGTGACTTCAAGGGGCATTAACCTACTTAGGCTCTCTTTATCACCCCAGCATGAAAGTTCATTGGATTGAGCATCAATTTGGTACTTAAGGGCTTCTCCTTTGTCCAATCAGGAGCCTGCTCACTGAATCCTTGCCCTGTCCACCACCCACCCAGAGGTAACTGCTCAATCAGAAATTTGTAGGCTCAGGGTTGGAAGCACAAGTGGCACACCATGACCAGCTTCACCAGTGGGTAAGAAAGTGGGTATTTTGGGGACACTATTGGGGATGGGGTGAGTAACCCTCCCTGTCCCAATTCGCCCCAGATTCAGGCAAGTGGAGCTTCCCTGTGAAGAAAACACGCCCTGTTCCCACCAGCTGGGAGAGAGGGTATTCAGCCCAATGAGTGGCTTAGGCCCTTGGAATCAAGGGTTATGGAGATAAGGCAGGAAGTGGATACTGATTAGGAATGATCAGCCATGATCATATTGAATGGCAGTGCAGGCTCGAAGGGCTGAATGGTCTACTCCTGCACCTATTGTCTATTAGCTGGTGATTCAAAAGCTTCACTTGTTGGCGGGCTGAGGATGCCCACCATGGATTTTCCTGCCCGGAGTGGAGGTGGTGAGAAAGGGACTGAGTACACCTCTGAGTGAACTCAACCAAATATTTGCCCTTTCCTCACCATCTCCAGGGAGGGGAAATTGCACCCTGACTTTACCCACTTCTGATGAAAGCATATTGGAGCCTGAGCAGACCATTCAGCCCCTTGAGCCTGTTCCGCCATTCTAGACCATGGACTGATCAATCACCTCAATGGGCGTGTCAGTGACTCACTAACCTGAAAGCTTCTCCACAGATGCTGCCGAACTTGCTGAAAATTTCCTGGTTTTATTCACTAACTACATTTTGATCTCATCCTAGCCAATTTGCTGCAGTTTGGACAGAGCAGAGGTTCTGTGACTCATAGCCTCTGTCTTTGATTCTATTAACTCACCAAGAGTCTTCTGATCCTTTGACATTCTCGAAACAGCTTGCTGGAATTTTTCACCCTGGTTTTGGCAGGTTCCTAGAGAATGGGTGTGTCAGTTTTGAGGTGGATACAGAGAAGCAGAGGAAATCGGTTTTACAATGACCTCTCTCTCAGAAAGCCAATGCGATGGGAAGAGACTACGAGTGAGAATTTTGCAGGAACCTGACCGAGTCCAGGCTGGGGATGGGGGATTGAAGGGGTGTGGTGAGGATGGGTGAGAGGTTGATTAAATAATATGGAAAATAATAAGATTCTGAAAATGATTGACAAATGTGACCCTTGCTTTGTTTGTGATTGAAGTAATCAAGGTCCAGCCGATGGAACAGCTGCTAACACAAACCAGCCGAGCAGCCCTTTGAAGGTCACAGTGAAGATTATCAAAGATGCACTCCTGGACTACGGTTTTATGGTCTCAGAAGATTCACCAGTATGTGTGAAGTCTGTCACTGCAGGTAAATACCTGGGAATGGGAGGTTCCAATAAGATGACTGTATCATCTTGTTACTTTTTAAATTTATACTTCAATCCAGTGTGGTTTATTAAACGAAGACAGCCTTGCAAAGAGTTGTCATGCTATTCCAATTAATTTAAATAAATTCCCACGTCTACAAAGTTTCCGCCAAGAATTTAGTTAAAGCTGTGAAATAAACTCGAAAGCAATCGACCAATGCCAACAAGAACTGAAAGGAGCACAGTAATTATGAAGACGACATTGGGACAAGTTAACAAGAGAATCCAAGCATAACCCTGAAGAAAAGAAGAATAGTTTAACAGCATCCAAGTGGTTTGAAAAGAAATTTAAATAAAACATATGGCAAAGAAATGCCAGGTTACAAGGAAGTAACTGACATACAGCATATCTGGATTATCACAGCTGACTTACTGGAACCACAATTATATTAGAAGTTGTCAGATCTCAGGAGTTGAAAATGTGTTGCTGGAAAAGTGCAGCATGTCAGGCAGCATCCAAAGAGCAGGAGAATCGCGTTTCGGGCATGAGCCCTTCTTTAGGAGTGCAGCATCTGCAGTCCTCACTTTCTCCTCGAAGATCTCAGGAGTTGCCTGACGTTGGAGACAATTTGGGGCTTCCGTAGAATCAAGCTTGCTTCTATGTTGTTCCCCACTGTGCCCTTCCAGTTACGGACCCCAATCAGGAGCTGATGTGCAAGCAGCAAAAAATGGAAAGGTTTAATCATTTCTGCCTGATTTCTATCCATCATTGAAATTCCAACGACAGAAAATCCAGATCCAAATCTGGTCATCCTGCAGTTGGAACTGATATAAAAAAGATAAGTTGTGGAGGGAGGGTTGGGCAGTCCCAAAATTTCATAAGAAGGCATGATCTCACTCAGGAAATTTCTGACTGTTAGTTTGATGAAAAATTGAGAGGAACATACTGGTAGCAATAAGAGGGATGAGAGCTTGAAACTAAATATAGAATCTGTAATTATTTTGTGAGAAAACTGATATAATTATTTTTGAAGAATGCCAGAGACATTCATAACAGGTCGTGTGGATAGAATCGATTTGAAGGACTGCTGAGAAATTTCCTGAAAAAAAAAGCTAATTCCAATTCAAGAGAGTAATTTTCATGTTGGTTGACAATCATATTATGATTAATTGCAGGAATTACGTATATATGTCTCATTTACTACTGTAATTTTGTATATCTCAATGTACATGTACATTTGCATGTACATACATACATGTTAAATGCACATGTGTCTGTGTGTTGGCACGTGACATGTATGTGTGAGAGAGTAGGGGTGAAGTCTTTCCAAAAATGTACTTAATGCCACTGATGTTACTTCAACCTATCTCCATCCACACGATGCTATTTATGCCCAACTCCAGTGACTCATCTTCAGAACTGGACTTGAAATGGTAACTGCACTTTCTATCTACAAAAGCTGTCAGACCTGCTGAGTCTCTTCAGCCATTTCTGCTTTTGTTTCAAATTTCCAGTATCAGCAGTTTTTTGTTTTACTTCTGGTATTTCCTTACCTGGCACAAGGTGCAGCCTTCAGCTTGGACAACTCTCATTACAGCCACAATGGGGACCCACATAATACAGAAGATGGTCATACACCAACCCAGTGCTACTGTCCAGACAGGGTATTCAACAGGTCCATATGTTGGTGGGACAAATCATCTGTTTAAAATGAAGGTCTAAAATCATATCAAAAACAGAATGATTATCTGCACTTCATTTTCTGTTTGAAACACTAAAAGATGTAACATCTCCTTACTACAGCAAACTCGATGAGATAAGAAACCAGCATGCTCTCCACCACAGCCAGAAGAGCCAATTCTTTTCCCCAATCATCATCTCAATATCCTTGATGAATCTGTTCAGCCCTGTGAACAAGGAAGCAGAGAGACACCATCAGCCACTTTGTCCTGTCTTCAGGGCAGTTTGTTAATTGCCAAAGTCCATCTTGTATAGGGTGGCACTAATGAACAGGTTAAACCAGAGAAGGGATCACTCTGGATTTCAAATAAGATGAGCAGAGATTTCCCTGTCACCAATCTGGAGAAAGTGAGGACTGCAGATCAGAGTCGAGAGTGTAGTTTTGGAAATGCACAGCAGATCAGGCAGCATCCATGAAGGGCTTCCTGATGAAGGGCTTCTGCCTGAAATGTCGATTCTCCTGCTCCTTGGATGCTGCCTCACCTGCTGTGCTTTTCTATCACCACACTCTCGACCCTGTCACCAATCTGATTACGTATAAAATTTGTCCACAAGTCCCACAAAATTGGTACTTACTCAAGGAGCGGCTCTGGTTTCTGATCTTTGTTGAGATGGACAAGCCTCTGTTATCAGAACGGGGCCATGATGGACGACAAACTGAGTCCACTGTCCTAATATGAAGAAAAGCAAATGGGCCCTCGACCATCTTAAGAAATCCTGCCCATCAAGTCTGCACCAACCCTCTGAAGAGCGATTCGCCCAGACCCACGCCCCCACCCTATGCCTGTAATCCTGCATTCTTCATGGCTAACCCACCTTGCCTGCACATCCCTGGATCCTATGTGTAATTTAGCATGGCCAATCCACCTAACCTAGGGATCTTTGGACTGTGGGAGGAAACTGCAGCATCCAGAGGAATCCAGCGCAGACACAGGGAGAGAATGTGCAAACTCCACACAGTCACACCAGGCTGGAATCAAACCCAACTCCCTGGCACGGTGAGGCAGCAGTGCTAACCACTCAGCCACCTCCTTCCAAAGATTCACAAACCTGACTGCCCCTGTCGACCATTGTCTCAGCCTGCACCTGTCCCACTGAACCCATTTCTTCCTGCCTTGACACTGTCCTGACCCCTTAGTTCAGGAACTCCCCACCTACATTCGTGACACACCTCCTTCAAGATTTTTGTTCCCCTGGCCCCCAATGCCTCATCTTCACCATAGACATCCAGTCCGTGTACACATCGATCCACCACGACAAAGGTCTCCAAAACCACTGTTTCTTACTCTCATGCTGTCCCAACCCGTACCCTTCCACTGACACCCTCATCTGCCTGGCTGAACTGGTTCTCACCCTCAACAATTTCTCCAAACCAAATGGGTATCCATGGGCACCCTCATGGGACCCAGCTATGCCTCCCTGTTTGTCAGATATGTAGAACAGTCCATTCTCCGCAGTTACACTGCATCAATCCCACCTGTTCCTCCGGTACATCAATGACTATCTGCACTGCCTCATACTCCCTTGAGGAGGTTGAACAGTTCATCAACTTTACCAACACCTTTCACCCGACCTAAAATTCACCTGGACCATCTTGGCAATCTCCCTCCCCTTCCTGGACTTCTCCATCACCGTTTCTGGCGACCAACTAACCACATATACTACAAGCCCACCGACTTACACGGCTACCTAAATTACACCTCCTTTCACCCTACCTCCTGTAAAAACATCATTCCTTATTCCCAATTCCTCCACCTCCGCTGCATCTGTTCCCAGGATGACTAATTCCACCTCAAATTCCCAGATAGCCTCCTTCTTCCACGATTGCAACTTCCCTTCCCACGTGGTTGATGATGCCCTCCAGCGCATCTCCTCCACTTCATGCACCACCACCCATGAACCCCACCCTTCACAACACAACAAGGACAGAACCCCCCGGTCCTCACCTACCTCCACATACAATGCATCATCCTCCGCCACATCCCCCACCTCCAAACGGACCCCACCAGAGATATATTTCCCTCCCCACCCCTATCAGCATTCTGAAAATATAATTCCCTCTGTGACTGCCTCTTCAGGTTCATATCCCCACCAGCTCACACTGCACTCCTGGCAACTTTCCATGCCACCGCAGGAAGTGCAAAACTTGCGCCCACACCACTCTCCTCACCTCCGAGGCCTCAAGGGATCCTTCCACATCCATCAGAAATTCACCTGCACCTCTCCCAATGTCATCTGTTGTACCTAATGTGGTCTAGTCTACATCAGGGAGACAGGGTGCCTTCTTGCGGATTGTTTCAGAGAACATTTCTGGGATACCCACCAACCCCACTGCACTGTGGCTGAACACTTCAATTCCCCTTCCCACTCCGTCAAGGACATGCAGGCCCTGGGCCTCCTCCACCGCCAAAAGCCTATCACTGACAACTGGAGGAGGAACATCTCATATTCTGCCTTGGGATCTGTAACCACACGGGATAAATGTGGATTTCAACAGCTTCCTCAATTCCCCTCCCTCCACATTATCCCAGTCCCAAGCCAACCAACTCGGGCACCACCCTCTGGACCCATCCATCACTGCCCCCTCTGACCTATCACCTTCTCCCTCACCTTCATCCACCTAATCGCTCTCCCAGCTACCTCCCACTAACCCCACCACTCTCCCATTTTTCTCTCAGCCCCTACCCACAAGCCTCACTCCTGCTGAAGAGTTTATGCCTGAAACGTCGATTATCTTGCTCTTCGGATGCTGCCTGACTGTCATGAAGTCTGTTGTTACACACAACCCATTGGTAGCCATTAACAGTCTCCATTAACAGCTATTCTCCCTTCCAGCCAGATCATTATCCATTTCCTTGTCTGTTCAACTATTCTTCTATCTTTAGGGTCTATTCCCAACTATCATTTTCTCCTTACTCGCTCCCTCCACCATAGCTTCTGCAAATAAACTGACATTTTCTGAGCTACCATCAGTTCAGAGGAAGGGTCACTCGATCCAAAATGTTAACTTTGATTTCTCTTCACATATGCTACCAGACTTGCTGAGCTTTTCCAGCAATTTCAATTTTTGTTTCTAATTTACATTATCTGCAGTTCTTTTGGCTTTTCTATGATTATTGATTCTGCACCTTCCAAGCTCATGCAGTATTATTTTGACATGCATTTTGATCTAATACACTCTTAACTGAAACACTTCTGCTCAGAAGGACCTTTGGTGAGAATGAGTCCCTTTGGTAATATAAACATTGGGGAGAAGGTGGCCTAGCTGTAGTAATGTCAGAGGGCTAGTCATTGAGACCTCCAGGGTGATATTTTGAGGGTGTGACTTCAATTAAAATCTGGAATAAAACTCTAGCCTAACTGTAACTAACCATCATTGACTGTCATTTACAAAATAACCCTGGTTCACAAACGCCCTTTAGGGATGGAAATCTGCCATCTTTACCTGGTGGCCTACCTGTAATTCCAGAACTACAGCAATGTGGTTGACTTTTAACAGGCCTTCCGGCAATTGGGGAATGGGCAATAAACACTGGTTTAGCTGGCAATGTCCACATCCCATTGAAAAATATTTTACAAATCTGTCTGATAAAATTCACTGAGGTTTTCTGTTTAACTCTGGAATCAATGTTGGTTGAATAATCTCTTTCGTGGGCCAGATTTTCAATTTGGTTCGGGAACCCAATACCTGGATAAATTCTGCTCCTCTCCCTCTGCTTGTGTTATGTCAACATTGCAATGTAAGTTTTAAAATTAAATGGTCTGATTAATCATAAGGTAGACTTGGCACCTATTTAGAGACAGTGAGTGCCTTGAGACGGTAAGAGCTGCCTGCCTGCCACCGGGGAAGATTACAGCCAGATTGGGGTTTATCGATGAGTAACTTTTGAAAACACAAAACTGTATTGGAAGCTTCAGAAGTTTCTCATGGAAAACCACAAGAAACCTGGTTGATTGATCTAATCGGTATTAAGAAGATATTTAATTGCCATCTTAGTTACTGAGTAAGTATTTTCATTTTGCATTATGACCCAAATAGTGGGGATCTATAGCAAAAGTTCACTCTTCCAGCCGCAGTCAGAACAGTGCATTAAAAGTGTAATTGCATCATATTAAACAATGGCTGACATTTAGCAAGCTACAATACAGTTTAGACCAAATATGTATACTTTTGACCTATATCCAGTAAGGAAAATGGTTAACCATGATTAATTGTATTTAATCAAAGGAAGAACTCTATAAAGTATCCAAAAGAGTTGGAAGCCTAAGAATTGGAGACATTTTGGAATTCAGCAAATGATGAACGAGGAAAATATTAAGAATGGGAGAATAGAACATGACAGTGCATTAGTGAGATACATAAAGTTGGACTCTAAAGCTTCTCTAGGTATGTAATTTTTTTTTAAAAGCAATATCAAAAGGGTGCCCATCACAAGAAAAGCCAGGAGAAATTTAAAAAGAGGGCAAGGATACAGCAGCAAAGCTAAACCAATACTTTCTATCTATCACCATAGAAGAAATTAAAAATATCCCAGAAAAAGTTAAGAATCTATGGACTAATACAAATTAGAAACTCTGTTTCAAAAATGTCAATACTGGCAGACACGTCAATACTGGTCCACAGTTAATGCTTTTATTTGAATGTAAGTGTGAGTTATGAGGAAAGTGCAAAGATGATTTTTGGTTTTGGAGAGGCTTTTTGAGTGGGCAAAGAATTGTCAGATAGAATAAGGTGTGGAGAAGTGTGATGTTATGTACTTTCATTGGAAAAATAGAAATAGAGTATTCCTTTAATGGTAAAAAATTGGGAAGTGTTGAACTTCAAAGAATTGGTTTCCTTTGTTCATCAGACACTGAAATGTAACATGTAGAGACTGCAAGCAATTAAGAGACTTTTATTACAAGAGGATTTTAGTAAAGGAGGAAAGGGGTCTTACTGTAATGGTATAGAATCTTGGTGAAACTATACCTTGAGGATTGCGCATAGTTTTCACCTCCTTACCTACCTAAAGATATACTTGCTGTAGAGGGAGTGCAAAACAGGTTCACCAAACTAATTTCCATGAGTGTCCGACAATCAAAGATTAAAGGGTCTTTATTCTCTGGAATTCCTCTCTGTTTTTCTTCTTTGAGGAGAATGAGTAGTGACCTCAATCAAACACAGACCTTTTAAGAATCCGATTCATTAAATGTAGGAAGGATGTTTCCCATGTGGATAGAGGAGTCTCAAACCAAGGGATACAGTTTCAGAAAAATTGGCAAACCAGTTATGTCGAAATGAGAAAGAATCTTCCAGGCCCAAACATACCTTCCAGGTAAAACAGCACTTGCACATCTCACAATCTAGGCTATTGCATTCGCTGAAAATGTGATGCTGGTCAAAGCACAGCAGGCCAGGCAGCATCTCAGGAATAGGGAATTCGACGTTTCGAGCATGCTCCAAACGTCGAATTCCCTATTCCTGAGATGCTGCCTGGCCTGCTGTGCTTTGACCAGCAACACATTTTCAGCTGTGATCTCCAGCATCTGCAGACCTCATTTTTTACTATTGCATTCGCTGCTCACAAAACTGTTCCCTCAATATGGAGGAGACCAAGTGTAAACTGGGCGAAAGCTTTGCAGAACATCTACATTCTCCCTGCAAAAGTGACCTTGAGCTTCCAGTTACATGCCACTTTAACCCACCACCTTATTCCCTGGCCAACTCCGATTTCTCTTCAGAGACCCACTGAGCTTTTCCAGCAATTTCTGTATTTGTACCCTCAGTTATCTATTGTCTAAGATGTTCCATGCAGATTAACTCTCCACCCATCAGTAAGGCCTGAGACATCATGTCAATTATTTCAAGGATGAACTTTTTCACTCTCTCTCTCTGGTGGTGTACAGTGCAGCCAGAAAAGTTGTCAGAACTTGAAATGAGTCTCTGCATCTACACTGACTGAGCAGAGCCTGGAAAGGCCTGGACCCTCTCATGGGGCCCTTTCACTACTGTCCCTCTGACCAATAATCCCCTTGATCATTTGTGATGTGTGATTCATTAGGCCATAAGCTAACACCTTCCCTTATTAATCTCACTGAGCTGTGTGTATCTGAGGTGGTGGATGATGTGCATGAGCCCTGTGCTGGTTGATGGAGCCCAGTGTTCGCCAGCTCTGGTTAGTGGCTTGAACAGAGAGGACAAGAATCAATTCTCTCATAACTCACAAGTCACTTTATTAATGTTGTTCGTCAATACATGTGTGTAGCTAAAACATTTGTTGGCATAGAACATCCTTGTACACTCACTAGAGTCTTCTGACATTCTCTGAGTGGTCACAAAATATAAAAGCTAATACCCAAGCAGTATAGCTCCTGATGACGACAAGGTCTGACGCCTCACACTCTCAATGTTGGCACCGGTGGTCTTGACGTAGGGTTTACTTCTGTGATGGTCAGTCTCTGGAGTTTTGACTGGCTCCATATCCAACAGTCATCTTCTTATTCCTTTCCTTTCTAAATGTCTGTCTGTGCACCATTGGCTCAGGCTCATTTGCTTATCATATGCCTTTACCTTATTGGCTCTGACCCACCGACTTGGGCAGCTTGTCCAAATAAGGGTTTTGCATTACCTCATCTTCCTTTGGCATTACTTCATCTTTCCAGAGAACTTAGCATAAACCAGTTTCAACTTCACACCAGTGCCTGGACTCAGGCCATTTTAGTTCACAAGCCGCTTCTTCCTGCATGCCAATAATTTTGCATTCAGTATTTTTCTGCAATGTTTCGGCAGCTTGTATCCCTCTCTCTCTTTTCCTGCAGCCACTGGCTAACATCTCTCCCCTTTTTATCCAAAGACACTTATTTTAGGATCATTGTCTGTCTGTTTCTGCGAACCTCTCCTGGGATGGTCAGTATCCTCCCATTGAATAAGTTGCATGTTATATCGTTATAGTAAAATAGAGAAAAGAACATGTAAAGAACACTAAAGAAAAGTATAATAATATAAAGCAAACATGCAATAACGAATATGAAGAAATAATGCATATATGACTTAACTCAGTGTTTTCATAATATTCCTTCTGTTTCATGACAGGCTCACCCTCAAATCTCTGCACAATTTCATTTGTCTACCTTCTAAGCTGACATACATTGGGTATGATAATTAGTAATGCACATAGAATCACAACTACAGCAACATGTGACAGAATTCTGATCCACAGATGTATTTGAACATGAGATCTCCTGTTCCAGAACCGGTCTTATAATCTGGGTTCCCGCAACAACTCCTTTGCTGTATCAGGAAGAGTTCTAATTATTTTAGTGTGTGGGGTCCAGTGATGGATTATCTCTTATGCATGTCTGCTTTCAGGCCCCGTCTTACCCCCTCCAATTGTTTTGATACAAATGGGCCCTTGGGATCATTTACTGCTGTCAATTGACACTTGTGTTTTCCTCCCTGCTATATGAAGTTGTCTCCTAACATGGTGATAGTTTTTACCCCTTTCACAGGCAATATTCTTCCCTGTAGCAAAAGTGTCCATCTGGCGATTCAGTTTCAGCTAACCGAACCATCTTTAATCCTTCTGTCTAATAATAGCTGTACCGAGGTATGCTCCATCAATAATTGTAAGTGGGTTCAGCTGTGCTATGCAGGTAAAATGTTGCACTGCCCAGAAATAGCTAATACGTGTTTTTTACATGCTGTGTACCCTGCTCTACTGGTGACACCGTGTGTGACGTGTATGCTACTGATCTTAATTTCCTGTGCGTCTTCTGTAACAGAACTGTCGCAAGGGTGGTGGCTGTGGTGGCTACTTTGGTTAAAACTCACAACACCAGGTTATAGTCCAATAGGTTTAATTGGAAGCGCTAGCTTTCGGAGCACTGCTCCTTCAGCAGCTGGTTATGGAGTATAAGATTGTAAGACACAGAATTTATAGCAAACGTTTACAGTGTGATGTAATTGAAGTTAGATATTAAAAAAGACCTGGATGGTATATTAAGTCTCTTATCTGTGAGAATGACCACATTGGTTTCAGTTCTTTTATACGTAAATTGCAAAACATTTTCAAAAAATTTACATTCTCAAGTGAACTTTAACAATTGGTGTCTGTCAGCCCAGATAATGTATTGAAGGTGCCTGTTCCCCTGTGTGATACTGTCAGTGCCACAATGTTTAGACTGATACTCATCTAAACAAATGAATTTATGGAATCAAGCAGTTTTTAAGTGAAGGAAAATGTATATCTAAAAGTACAAATTCACCCCACAAACTTATAGGTGGGTGTGTAGTGCAATGGGGTTACCTGCAGTGTGCCATGAACCCAAGGTCCCAGTTGTGGCCATCCCAATGGGTACTGAACTTGAATACCAGCCTCATTGCACTTTCTACACACACACACACACACACACCCTTTCACAGTTACACCCATGTATACACTCTCACACGGACACTCACAACCACCATCACTATCACTACCCTCCGCCCCCAATCCCACCCTCCCTCCACACATATAAAAGTTTGTGGGGTGAATTTGTACCTGCAGACATACATTTTCCTTCACTCAAAAACTGCATGAATCCATATTAGATCCGATAAATTCATTTGTTTAGATTAAAATCAGTCTAAACATTGTGGCACAGATAGTATCACACAGGGGGACTCACACCTTCGATATATTATCTTGGCTGACAGGCACCAATTGTTAAAGTTCACTTGAGAATGTAGATTTTTAAAAAAAGTTTTGCGATTAACATATGAAAGAACTGAAACCAAAGGGGTCACTCTAACAGATGAGAGACTTAACCAACAATCCAGGTCTTTTTCGATATATAATTTCAGTTACATAACATTGTAAACTTTTTGCCATAAATTCTGTATCATACAATCTTATACACCATGACCACCTGATGAAGGAGCAGCGCTCCTAAAGCTAGTGCTACCAATTAAACCTGTTGAACTATAACCTGGCATTGTGTGATTTTTAACAGTTGGATTTGGGGTTTTCAGAACGGGCGCGGCAGCTAGTGCTTGCTTTCGAGCTGCAATGTCTTGTTCCATTTGCACACCACATTCTTTTTTAATAACTCCATCAGTGGGGCTACCTTATTGGTCAATGTGGTCCCTTTAATGCCCCGCTAAGCTTGGGAAGGATCTCAACCTTTGACATCCCACAGAACAGGGAATCTGCCAATTGCCTCTACCTTTCATTTGTCCATTTCTTGTTTTCTCAGTGACAGAATCATTCCCAGATAAGTAATGTCCTGCTTCATATCTGCGCTCTCTTAGGGTTCACTTTCAGACCCAACTCATGCCACAATTGCAGTAATTCACTTAACAGCTGATAACGTTCCTTTTTAGTTTCAGTTTGAAAAAGCAAGTCGTCTACATACTGCACCAGACATTAAGGTTTCGAGAATTCTTTTAACCCTTCACTTAGACATTATGGACGGGGAGTTAGGAAATCACTGAAGCAGGGCAGTCCAAGTATATTGCTGGCCTTGGAAAGTAAATGTGGGTTTATATCGGCATTCATTCTCCAGTGAGTTGACCAAAACACATTACTTATGTCCAAAACTGTGACCCATTGCGCATCCTCACTTTGCTTGACTACGATCTCTGGGTTAGTTGCTATGGTGGGGGCTGTAGACAGGGTGGCCTTGTTCAATGTCCAGTTATCTACCGCTATTTGCCAGCTACTGTCTGGTTTCGTAACTGGTCGAATAGGTGAGTTGAGAGTGGAAGCTACTGGTCTCCGTATCCCTTGTTGCAGAAAACTATTAACTTCCTGACCTCTTCTTCTGCCTGTTTTGAAAAACCATACTGCTTCGGTGATTGTTGTCTGGATCCTGTATAAACACACTCTTGGCCAATCATGTTTATGTTGTGGTTCTATTTGCCGAGCTGGGAATTTGTGTTGCAGACGTTTCGTTCCCTGTCTAGCTGACATCCTCAGTGCTTAGGAGCCTCCTGTGAAGTGCTTCTGTGATCTTTCCTCCAGCATTTGTAGTGGTTTCAATCTGCCGTTTCCGGTTATCAGTTCCAGCTGCAGTGGTCGGTATATTGGGTCCAGGTTGATGTGCTTGTTGATTGAATCTGTGGATGAGTGCCATGCCTTTAGGAATTCCCTGGCTGTTCTCTGTTTGGCTTGAACTATAATAGCAGTGTTGTCCCAGTCAAATTCACGTTGCTTGTCATCTGCACACGTGGCTACTAAGAATAGCTGGTCATGTTGTTTCGTGGCTAGTTGGTGTTCATGGATGTGGATCGTTAGCTGTCTTCCTGTTTGTCCTATGTAGTGTTTTGTGCAGTCCTTGCATAGGAGTTTGTACACTATTGTAGAGTGGCTGTTGGTTTGTGTGCTGTTATGAGTCTTAGTGGTCGCAGTAGTCTGGCTGTCAGTTCGGAAATGTTTTGATGGTAGTGTGGCTAGTCCTTTAGGTTGCTGCATGTCCTCATTCTGTTGTCCTTCCCTCAGGTATCTGTTGATGAAGTTGCGCGGGTATCTGTTTTTGCCGAATACATTGTATAGGTGTTCTTCTTCCTCTTTTTGCAGTTCTGGTGTACTGCAGTGTGTTGTGGCCCTTTTGAATAGTGTCTTGATGCAACATCTTTGTGTGTGTTGGGGTGGTTGCTTTCGTAGTTCAGGACTTGGTCGGTGTGTGTGGCTTTCTTGTATACTTTGTGGTGAATTCTCCGTTTGGTGTTCTCTGTACCATCACATCTAGGAATGGGAGTTAGTTGTCCTTTTCTTCCTCTCTCGTGAATCAGATTCCTGTGAGTGTGGCGTTGATGATCCGGTGTGTGTTCTCTATTTCTGTGTTTTTAATGATTACAAAGGTGTCATCCACATATCTGACCCAGAGTTTGGGTTAATTTGCGGTTTGTTCTAATCTTTGCATTACAGCTTCTGCTATGGGTCTAGAGATGGGTGAGCCCATGGGTGTGCCATTGATTTGTTCATATATTTGGTTGTTGAATGTAAAGTGTGTTGTGAGGCACAGGTCCAGTAGTTTGAGTATGCCATCTTTGTCGATAGGTTCAATGTCCTGTTGTCTGTTCTGTATGTTCAGCAGGTTCGCTATTGTTTCTCTGGCTAGGGTTTTGTCGATAGAGGTGAACAGTGCCGTTACATCGGATGAGACCATGGTTTCTTCCTTGTCTATGGTGTACTACTATTATAGGACAAGCCAAACAGAGAACAGCCAGGGAATTCCTACAGGCTTGGCACTCATCCACAGATTCAATCAATAAGCACATCGACCTGGACCCAATATACCAACCACTGCAACGGACAGCTGGAACTAACAACCGGAAGCGCCAGACTCAAACCACTACAAATGCCGGAGGAAAGAAGCACTTTACAGGAGGCTCCCAAGCACTGACGATGTCACCCAGACAGGGGACAAAATGTCTGCAACAAAGAACGGTAGGTCAGGCAGCATCCAAGGAGCAGGAGAATCGACGTTTCGGGCATGAGCCATTCCTGAAGAAGGGCTCATGCCCGAAACATCGATTCTCCTGCTCCTTGGCTGCTGCGCTTTTCCAGCGACACATTGTCAGCTCTGATCTACAGTCCTCACTTTCTCCTTCAGGGGAAGAACAGCCACATAAAAGTGATTATATAGGCCAGAATTGATTAACAATTAGCAAACTGTTAATTGCAGGATAATTAGCAAGCTGGGCACCTTGCTTCAGTCACGTAATGTCTGGACAGTGTCAGTTAGTAAATGATAAGCAGGCGTTAGTAGACAAATAGGTCATTGCAAAGAGAAGAATAGCTCCATCCAAACAGAAGAATTTATCAGGTATCAGTACAGTTGCAAGGCCAACTGCCTTAGCCGGGCATGAGAAAACACAGACTTCGAGCAAGCAAGCACTAAGATGAAATTTAAAATGGTTTCCAGGCTTTTAATATGTGACAAAATAGCTGCAATGAATCTAACAATTCTCCCACATTCAGACAGTGCACAAATTGATTTCATGCTGCGGCCATCTATTTGCATTGCAAACCATCCAGCCAGCCAGCTGAGCTAACAAGATCCTTCAGTGTGGGGCTGGAACAGCACAGCAGGTCGGGCAGCATCAGAGGAGCTGGAGAATCGACGTTTTGGGCAAAAGCCCTTCATCAGGAATCTGCCCAAAGCTTCAATTCAGGTTTGGGCTTTTGTTCAAAATGTTGATTCTCCTGGTCCTCAGATGCTCCCTGACTTGCTGTGCTTTCCCAGCACCACACTCTTGACTCCAATCTCCAGCATCTGCACTCCTCACTTTCTACTAACAACGTCCTTTACCTACTGTAGGTCCGATTATGACCTCGCTGCTTCAATCAAATTTCATTTACTCATTGTCCCTATCAGTTTTTCCCCCTTTCCTGCCATACTATCAACCATTCCTTTGTCTAACTTTCTTTCTCTCCCTTTGGGCTTGGTTAGCTCATTTCCGTCATCAGCTTTCGTACAGTTTCTTCCTAGGTACTATCAGTTCTGAAGAGAGGTCACTGGACTCAAAACATGAACTCCGCTTTCTCTCCATGTATGCTGCCAAGACCTGCTGAGTTTCTCCAACAATTTCTGTTTTTAAATCAGCCATTTCCTCTCTTTTCCCCAGGCTGCCACCAGTGAACGTGTGCGTGAAGGTGACGAGAATGTGGAGTGAGGTAACTGGTCCTCGAAGATTGACTACTTGCTCTCAGTGATCGGTTCTGCTGTGGGTTTGGGCAATGTATGGAGATTCCCGTACCTGGCCTACAGAAATGGAGGAGGTATTGTCATGAAATCCAAAATACAGGGGAGAAAAAAGCACAAAGACAACATGTAAATGGTGTAAAAAAAATCACATTCAAAGAACCAGAGAGCATTTTTAACCTGCGGTCACCAACGGTTATGCCATCCGCCCTTACTCCACACTAGCACTGTGATCAAGTTTCAAATATAAAAACAGTATGTGTGCAATTTAACAAAAACATACAATCACAAACAGGCACTACAAAAATAACTGACCTTTTTGACAAGATGGAAGTTGCTGCTGACTTCAAGACATGCAAATAGTGACTGGTGGATTACTGTCTCAGGTGGTGTCACTTGTGATTTCCTTTGGAGAGCACACAGGAGAACTGAGGACAGCATCTCAGAAAGGGCTTCGATTTCAAACATTTTTGCTCCACTGAACCTTTTGTAGTAACTCTAACTTATTTGTGCTCAACAGCATTTCAGTAAATTTGAGAGGGTAGCTGAGATCCTGCATTGAAAGTATTGTTGCCAATCGAAATGATTAGATTAGATTCACTACAGTGTGGAAACAGACCTGCTAAAGAGCAACTCACCCAGACCCATTTCCCTACATTCAGTTTAGAGAGCGGCAACATCCGGGCTGTTCACACTGTGGGGAGGTTACAGCTGACATTCACCCCTGACTAATGCACCTAACATTTAGGCAATTTAGCAAGGCCAATTCACCTAACCTGCACATCTTTAGACTATGGGAGGAAACCAGAGCGCCTGGAGGGCACCCATGCAGACACTGGGAGAATGTGCAAACTCCACACAGACAGTTGCCCGAAGTGGGAATTGAAACCAGGTCCCTGGCGCAGTGCTAACCACTGTGCAGCCCATATAGTGTATGCACTTAACATCGCTATTCAACTCATGATCGTCCATACTACTACTGCTCATGTCAAATTATGCATCTCACAAAGAATCAGAGAATCCCTCCAATGCAAATAGAGGCCATTCGGCCCATCATCTCTGCATTGTTTATCCCTGTATCCCTGCGTTTCCCGTGGCCTATCCACATGGTCTGGACATCCCTGAAGACTAGGGACAATTCAGCATGGCCAGTCGACCTAAACTGCAGACCTGGAGAAAGTGAGGACTGCAGATGCTGGAGACCAGAGCTGAAAATGTGTTGCTGGAAAAGCGCAGCAGGTCAGACAGCATCTGAACTGCAGACCTTCAGACTGTGGGAGGAAACCAGAGCACCCAGCGGGAACTCCTGCAGACGTGGGGAGAAGCTGTAACCTCCCCACAGTGTGAACAGCCCGGATGTTGCCGCTCTCTAAACTGGGAATCCCGGTGTGAATAGTTGATAGGCAGAAGGATTCCAGCCGCTATCTCTGTAACTTTCCAATGGGGGTAGGGCAGTAAAGGCCAGATTTAACTGTGGGAGAGCCGTCACTGGAAGTAATTGATGGACAGGATCGGGGTAGTTTATATAATGAGGAGGATGTTGATTGAGGGAGTGTATTCCCACCGGTATTTACAGACTCACTCCAACAACACAAGCCGCACCACGTGACCGTCGTTCGTTGGGTCTCGCGCGCTCCAATTCGAACTCCTGGACGTTGGCCACCAGCTGCTGCAGAGCGCGAACGCACGTCAGAACTACAACTCCCATGAGGCATCGCGGGCAGTCCATCTAATACCAAACGTTGGGCTGCATTGCGCAAGACCAGGGATGGCTAACGGCACCGTGGGTAATGTAGTCCAAACAGGATGTGTTGGCGGAAGTCTTGCGAGGAGAGTCAAAAAGCTAACTGCAGCACTGAAAGGCGCAGGAAAATGGTGTTTTTGATGTTATGAACAAAAGGGAATAAGAATAAAGGGAAAAGATAGTGAAAGTGCCTAGAGGCGGAGGTTGCTAACCGTTGTGAAGTAGCGATTGTACACATTGCTCAGAGCAAAGTCAAGATACAGGCTTGTGGGCAAATGGAAGGAAACTGGAGAGGGCAAACAGGGCAGCGCTTATATAGTTAATGGTAGGGCCCTGCAGAGTGCTGCTGAGCAGAGACCGAGGGATGCAGCTTCACAGTTCCTTCAGAGTCGCAGGTAGACAGGATTGTGAAGGAGGCGTTTGGTACACTTACCCTCATTGGTCAGTACATTGAGTATAGGAGTTAGGATGTACTTTGTGACTCTCCAAAACATTGGCCAGGCCACTTAGGGTCGTCTAGTTATCATTGTTGATCGTCAGGATAAACTCGTCTGGACAGTGGTGAGACCACTTATGTAATACTGTACTGAAACCAATTCTGGTCACTCTTCTATAGAAAAGGCATTGTTAAACTTGAGAGGACACAGAAATGTTGCTGGAATTGGAGGGCTTGATCCATTGGGAGAAGCTGAATAGATTGGACAAAGTTAAAAATCACAAAACTAGGTTATAGTCCAACAGGTTTATTTGGAAGTACTAGCTTTCAAAGCGCTGCTTCTTCATCAGGTGAGTGTGAAGGAGGACAATTTTTAAAAACGTTCTTCTTTGGAAATAGAACCAGTTTTACTCAAGATTGGGATACAGACAGACTCAAACCCTCACACCTATAAGGTGGTAAAAACAATGACTGCAGATATTGGAAACTAGATTTTGGATGAGTGGTGCTGGAAGAGCACAGCAGTTCAGGCAGCATCCAAAGTGCAGCGAAATCAAGGCATTCTCTGAGCTGAGATGTCACCTGTTGTGATAAAACCTTAAGTTATCTGGAGAATGTGACTGAAAAGAAGTTCTGGGATTTACATATTAAAGAACCGAAACCAGCAAACCCATTCAAAAAGATGAAAAACTTAACAATCTAGGTGTGTTCAACATATCATTGTGTCACTATAATTTTTTGCTATACATTCTGTGTCATAGGTCCTGATTCATAACCACCTGATGAAGAAGCAGCGCTTTGAAAGCTAGTGCTTCCAAATACCTGTTGGACTATAACCTGGTGTTGTATGACTTTTAACTTTGTCTGCCCCAGTCCAATACTGGCTCCTCCAAATCATGAATAGGCTGGGCATTTTTCCCTAGATTATTGGAGTTGCGGGGTGACCTTAGGGTGGTTTATAAAATCATGAGGGGCATAGATAGGGTGAATAGCCAAGGTGCAGATGTCCAAAACTAGAGGGCAAAGGTTTAAAGGGAGTGGGGAAAGAATTAACAGGGAATCCAGGGGCAATGTTTTCATGCAGAAGAAGGTGCTTTTGTGGAACAAGCTGCCAGAGGAAGTTGTGAAGGCTGATACAATTACAAAACTGGAAAGGCAACTTTTATATCAGATACATGAGGAAGGTTTGGAGGGATATGGGCCAGACGTTAATGGGACTAGGTCAGATTGGGATGTCTGGTTGGCATAGACGAGTTGGACTGCAGTGTCTATATCTGTGCTGTATGACTCAATGATTCTATTCTAACCACCAGGTCGTTGTACCGCTCCAGTCTGAAATCAGGTCCTCAAATCATGTAGGCGTTTGAAGATACCATGCATGGCCATCTGTAGTTTCCTGCTGTGAGAGTCAGCACATTGCACCAGTCAAGCTTCAGTCATGAGGGCAGGAATGTAACATTGGGCTGGGTGGCAATATCTGAAAGACAGTAAAGGCTTGCACACAAGGGTGAAGAGTTCAGTGGTGTAAAGCTGGCTTGTGAAGATTTTTGGTGGTTTTTATTTATTGATTAATTTTGGTGCAGGGATTTCCTGGTGGAAGAGTTTGAAATGAGTGTGATGCTGGTGAATGATTGGTGTGTGTTAGGGTGGGGAAGTCTGTGTTCATTGAAGGATAGCCTCACAATCTCATCGTACCCATGTCGATGGGGTCAATGTCACCTTGTCCCTATCTCCTCTTTCCAGGTTCTGACCCTTCCTCTTTCCAAGACAGGAAATGGTGCACAGAGGTAACGGTGGTAGAGGCAGGAACCACTACAGCATTTAAAAACAGTCTAGATGATCACTTGAAACACCAAAGGATCCAAGGCCAAGTGCTGGGAAATGGGATTAGAGTAGATCAGTTCTTGATAACTGGTACAGAAACAATAGGTTGAAGAGCATCTTCCTGTGCTGTAACACTGTATGACTTGATGTCATTAATTGAGGTAGACAGAGTGGAGATGCTGGAGAGATCTACTAATTGACTTCTGAATTTGACAGAACCTATTTGTAAACATGATGTTGTAGGTGATTCTGCTGGGATCTGCAAGAACCTCTGAAACTTGAGTGAGTGAATTAGTGAAGACCTTTTCCAGTATAATTATCTTAAGGAGATGTTAATGGAACAGGGGAGTCTCCTTGTTATCCAAACTGGTGAAAGACCTTTGTTACTCCATGTTCATAATGTAAGTATGTTTGTGTACTATTTTCAAACAGATAGCTTTGCAATGAGATTTAAGTAAAACAACAGTTTCCTGTAATAATCTTGTGTCCCTTGATTTATAGGCATAAATCAGTTTCAGCCTTGGGCAAGCTCAACTATTGAGTTTTCATTGTCGTTTGGGGCAAAGATTTCTGAATATTCACTGCCCGTATTTTTGATTGATTGATGAAATTCCAAAAAATTACAGTCCAAAATGACTCACCCTTTATTGTAATATAGGAAACCTTCCTCCTGCATTGACCATGTCAATCCCTGCAAGACTTTTGTATGATGGCATTAGATCACCTATCATTCTTCGAAACTCCATCTGCAAATTTGGAAATATGATGTTGAACCCTGACTGAAGAGTCATAATGAACTCAAAATGTTAACTCTTTCTTTCTGCACGGATGCTACCAGGCCTGCTGAGTTTCTCGAGTGTTCTGTTTGTTTCTTTAAGATTCCCAGCCTCTGCAGTATTTTGTTTTTCTTCAAATCATTCCTACAGATTATAAATAGCTGGAGCCTAAACACTGACCCCTTTGGAACCACACTAATTGAAGCTTACTAAACTAAAATTGAATCAGTTGTTCTTATACTCTTTCATGTCCATTAATCAGTTCTCAATCCATGCTAATATATTCCTTCCCCAACTCCCATGTGCTCTAATTTTTTTCACTCCAGTGTGGAACCTTTTTGAAAATATTCTGAAAACCTAAACCGACAACATCTATCGGTTCTTATTTAATATATTATTTAGATCCTTAAACACTCCCAGGTTTGTCAAAGATGATTTTCCTTTCCTAAATCCATGTAGACTCTTCCAAATCCAATCATATTTTCTAAGTGGGCTAGAATTGTGTCTGCTTCTAATGGATTTCCGTTTGCTTTTGCTGTTCTATTCCTTTTTACATGTATATAAAAACATTTACACTCTGCTTTTGTTTCTCACTTGTTTAGTTTCATAGTCCATTTTATCAATGTTTTCCTTGGTTCTCCTTTACTAAAATGCTCTGAATCTTTTATTTACTTTCTTTTTGACACTTTACAGGTGTCTTCCTTTGATCCATTATGATCTTAGATTTGTTTTGTTACCTGCAGTTGGAACACTATACTTGGGAGGTTTCTGTGCTTTAAAAGAATGTATTTTCATTGCTAATTACAGAGAGTGAAATTAGCTGGTATGCCTCCCACCTCACCCAGGCAGAATCAGCAGTGAGCTCAGAATCCAAAGCGAGCCTTAAAGCACTACAGGTGGGCACTTATGAAACACCATGAAGAACATCCCACCCAGTGATGATACCAGACAACTTGATTGTTATAAGAAAGGAATCACGCTCCTGCCTACACCAACTGTTTGATGGTGTGCGCAGTGTAATACTGTGGTCAACTGAGTCTTTAACAAATCATTTGACCATTAATTATTTGTGTATGATGAGAGAGTTACTGACTTTAACACCCACCAATGCTCCATGCTTTGGGAATGAAGTCAGGGAGTGTACAGGAATGTTGTGGATTAGCCTACAGTTCCATATAATATCTATCCCCACCAAAAACATATGCTGTTGTGACCTGTGGTATTCCATCATCTTTGTTTGTCTTTCAGTGTTAACCATTAAATGTCTACTGTCGTACCTTTCATTTTGGGTCGTAATCCACCCATAGCTAATCTTTATCTTCACCGTTTATTAAATCCCTTTGTTTATATTTAATATAATCATTTTTGATTGAACTACATCACTTTCAAACTCAATGTAAGATGCTATCATTTACTCTATCTTATAAATAAGCCAGTTTATTGCACACAAAAAAGGACAAGAAACAGCAATTATAGTCCGTTATGCAAGAACTAATTGAAATGGTCTTTTCCAACTGTAAAACATAAAGAGTCAACCTTTTTATGAGTTATCATTAAATTCTTCATTCCAGATTTGTATTGAATTCAAATTTTGCCATCTGTTATGACAGGAATCGAACCCTGGTTCCCAGAACATTATCTTGGTCTCTGGATTAACAGTTCAGCAATAATACCACTAGGCCGTTTCCTCCCCTTATAAATTATCTGTAAGGTGCTTAGAGATGTCTTACGTTTATGCAAAAGACTATAAGTGGATACCTTTCTTGTTTTCATTCACAGTGAAAGGTAATGTCCTCGATGTTCTCGCCTTGCTGTTAAGACATGCTGCCTCATTGAGTAGTTTGCTGTTTACATAGGATTCGGAGCAGCTCCTTTGCCTTTGGTATGACACTGGGACAGGCCAGTAAAATGTCAGACTATTGGCTTTATTAGTAAATTATTTCTTAGATCAACATCCATTTCAATCCCTTCTAAAATACATAACTGATGACAGCATATCTGGAATCCTGAAAATCTCAGCCTATATTGTTCAGGATTTTTGTTGCAAATGCAATAAGAATGTGACATTTGAAGTTGAATGACTCAAGAATTTTACATTTCAATAAGTTAGAAACACATCTATCCAAATTAAGGTTCTTGGAATTAAAGTACAGCTTATACTCATCCATCACGTGCGCACATAATCCTCTGGAAATACAAACAACAACAGAAATTGCAATGCCAACTGGCAACTAGATAAGATTGATTTTGTCTACCAGCTAATTCTGTGAGGAGGAATAGTGTGCCCTTATTCAAGAAGGGCTGTAAAGAAAAGCTTGGGTACGATAGATCAGTAAGCCTAACATGTATGGTAGGTAAGTTGCTTGAGAAGATTCTACGGGTTAAGGTGTACATGCGTTTGGCAAAACGGTTTGTTTAGGAGTAGTCAGCATGGTTTTGTGAATGAGAGACTATGCCTCACGAATTTGTTAACAACCTTTGGTGAAGTGACCAGGAAGGTGGTTGAGGGTGGGGCGGTAGACATAGTCAAAATGGATTTCAGTATGGCCTTTGATAAGATTCCACATGGTAGGCTGCTCTGAAAGGCTAGATCGCATGTAATCCAGTTGGAGCTGGCACATTGGATCCACAATTGGCTTGATGGTAGAAAGCAGTGGGTAATAACGGAAAGCTGCTTGTTGGACTGCAACAAGTGGAATGCTTCAGAGGTTGGTGCTTGGCCCATTACTGTTTGTTATCTATATGAATGATTTGGATGAGAATGTTCAAAGCGTGATTAGTAACTTTGCTGACGACGCTAAAATAGGTGGTATAATGGAGAGTGAGGAAGGTTATCATAAATTGCAACAGGACCTTGATCAGCTGGGAGTGGTCCGAGAAATGGCAAGTGGAACTTAATATAGATAAGCATGAGGTCTTGCATTTTGGAAAATCAAATCAAGGTAGGAGTTTCATGGTGAATGGTAAGGCTGTAAGGAGTGAGTGGATCAGAAGGATCTTAGAGTTCAGAGATTCCCAGTTTACTGAAAGTGGAGTCACAGGTAGATAGGGCAGTGAAGAAGGCTTTTGGCACACTGGCCTTCATCAGTCTGGCCAATGAGTATAGAAATTGGGGAGTTATGTTGCAGTTAAACAGGATATTCGTGATGCTGCGCTTGAAGTATTGTGTTCAGTTTTGGTCACTTTGTTATTGGAAATATGTTATTAAACTGGAAAGAGTGCAGTAGAAATTTACAAGGATGTTGCTTGGACTCAATGGTCTGAGTTATAGGGAGAGCTTGGACAAGCTAGGACCTTTTTTCTTTAGAGTGTAGGAGACTGAGGGAGGATCTCATAGAGGTGTATAAGATGATAAGAGGCATAGGTAGGGTGAATGCTCTGTCTTTTCACAGAATTGGGGAATTGAGGGCCAAAGGGCATCAGTTTAAGGTTAGAGGAAAAGAATAAAAGGGAATAAAACTGAAGGGCAACCTTTTTCATAAGGAGAGTGGTATGCATATGGAATGAGCTGCCAGTGGAAGTGGGTATATTAACAACATTTAAAAGCCATTTGGACAAATAGATGGATAGGAAAGAATTAGAAGGATATGGGCCAAGTGCAGGGAAATGGGATTAGGACAGATGGACATTTGCAATTTTTGAGAAGGTTAGTGGCTCAGGTTGTGGTTCAGGTTGTAAGTTTGCTCGCTGCGTTGGTACATTTGTTCTCAGACATTTTGCTAGGTAACATAATCAGTGAGCCTCTGTTGAAGCGCTGGTGTTCTGTCCTACTTTCTCTTTACGAGTCTCAGTCTGTCATGATGGGTTATATCTTCTGGTTCTTTTTCTAAGTCCAAATGGGGTCCAGATCGATGTATTTGCTGATGGAGTTTCGGTTTGAATGCCAGGCTTCTAGGAATTCCCATGGGTGTCTTTGTTTAGCCTGTCCCAGGATGGATGTATTGTCCCAGTCGAACTAGTGTCCCATTTCATCTGTGTGTAAGGATACCAGTGATAGTTGGTTATGTCTTTTGGTGGCTACTTGGTGCTCGTGTATCCTGTTGGCAATTTTCCTGCCCATCTATCCAATGTAATGTTTGTTGCAGTTCTTCCAGGGTATTTTGTAGAGTGACATTTTGGTCAGCATGGGGCAGTTTGGGCCAAAGGGCCTGCTGCCGTGCTGTAGGACTCTATGGTTCAATGTCTCTTAATTTATTTCAAAACAGTTTCAAAACTAATCTCATGCTTCTTATTTAATTTTAAGGTTTGGGCATAAATACCATTGTATTTACAGCATGTGACAACATTTCATATACCTGTGTCCTCGCCTACAGTCTGTACTACCTGTTTGCATCCTTCCAATCATCATTGCTGTGAGTAGAGTGCTTCAGTTGGTGGGGAGTGGATGAAGCATGCAGCAGCACTCTCAAAGGGACAGTGCTCAATTCTGTTGGGACTGATTGCTCATTCTGTCAATCTGAATGAGTGAGAGAAATGGACAATCGTTTTGCATAGAACATCTTGCATAGATGTCAGTAGCAAGAATATTATTGAGTCATTGGATTTCCAAGGATAATCAACGATACCTTTTTTTAATATAGCGTGAGCATTCATGAAAATAATAATTTCTATTGCCGGGAATTTAGTACACTTTGGGCTATAAATATACATTATATCAGAACAGACAATTGTAAATTTCAACTTTTTCATTAACTTCAGTGTGTTAAAATTGCTGACTAATAATGTTCTGACAGCAGGGAATTGTACTGCACAATTTGTCTGTGCCCAGTTAAGGTGAGATGCAAACATCTTGCTGCCTGCTCATCAATATGGTTGCCAGGATCACATCGGGTTTATGACGCAGGAACAGACCATGTGCCAGTTGAAATTCTGCAATTCAGCAGGGGAGAGTGAGAGTTGCAGAAGCAATGTGTAAATGTCAGGTGGTCTCATATTTGTTCCCCTCATATAAAGCTGGTATTTTTTGCTCTTGAATACAAGGCATTCTGCTGTCCTTCTGACAGACACTGCTCTGTGATGGCACTGTACAACTATGATGGTCATGGGCAATACATGATTGGCTGGCCACACCCAGTTGAAATCAAAAAATATGGGGTTGGAAAAGCACAGCGGGTCAGGCAGCATCAGTGGGACAGGAGAGCCGATGTTTTGGACAGAAGCCCTTCTTTCAGAATGGGGTTTATGCCCGAAATATCAACTCTCGTATTCATCAGATGCTGCCTGACCTGTTGTACTTTTCCAGCAGTATGCTTTTGGTCTCTGACTCTCTGGCTTCTGCATTCCCCACTTTCTTCTACGTCTTATTGGGCTAGTTGAAGAAGGGTCAGTGGAAGAACAAAGGTTCTGCATACACCATTTAACAATTAATTCCTAAAACGTTTTCTAATCTAGGCAGCAAAACCCCAAGATACCAGCAGAGTCAACTCTTACCAGAATTGGCTGCTAACACAAAAAGTTATTTCTTGCCTTCAGAGCAACTGCATTCTATCCCTCTCTGTCCCTCTCTGTCTCTCACTCTCATTCTTGCTCTCTCGCTCTCTCACTTTATCTCCATAGTCATAGAGACGTACAGCAAAGAAACAGGCCCTTCGGTCCAACTTGTCCATGCCAACCAGATATCCCAACCCAATCTACTCCCACCTGCCAACACCCAGCCAATATCTCTCCAAACCCTTCCTAATCATATGCCCATCCAGATGCCTTTTAAATATTGCAATTCTACTAGCTTCCACCACTTCCTCTGGCAGCTCATTCCACACATTTACCACCATCTGCATAGAAAAGTTGACCCTTAAGTCTCTTTTATATTTTTCCCCTCTCACCCTAAACCTGTGCCCTCTAGTTCTGGACTCTCCAACCCCAGGAAAAAGACTTTGTCTGTTTATCCTACCCCTCAGCCTCTGACGCTCCTTGGAAAACAGCCCCAGCCTATTCAACCTCTCCCTATTGCTCAAATCTCCAACCTTGGCATCATCCTTGTAAATCTTTTGTGCACATTTTCAAGTTTCACAACATCCTTCCAATAGGATGGAGACCAGAATTGCACGCAATATTCTAAAATTTGCCTAAAAATGTCCTGTAAGCTGCAACGTGACTTCTCAACTCCTGTACTCAATAGTCTGACCAATTTGATTTTCAGTCAGTTTTGGGTTTGGTTTGTTGTTCATGATGTCCTAATTTCTGAGCAGAGCCATAGTCTTCCCACCATTCTCCTCTCAGGAACATTTTAGTTTCATTTTAAATGAGGGAAGGTTTGTAAAACATAACTATGACTCCTGTAAATTGGATCTACTCCATCATCTGTAAGTGTGTAACTGTTATGATAGAATCCAGCATTTTGCCCACTCGGCTAACCGGCCTATGCTTCCTTTTTTTTCTGAAATGGCTGGACTATGTTCATTAATTTCAAAATCTTTGTCAAATCCCAATTTCACCTCTCTCTGCATCAAATGGGCATATTTTGCTTTCGTCTAATTGTTTCAGATTCATATACCCACAGAAACATTTAAAATCTGCTTTCATGTCTCTCTTGTTAGCCAATTCTGATTTTCATTTTTCTTTTCTTGTCCTTTACTGAAGTCTTCAATACCCCAAACCTCAGCTCACTACCGTTTGGGGCAATATTCTTAGATTTTAACTTGCATTGAATGTTGTCTTTACGTCTCTTTGTCACCACAGTTGGACTACATTTTCTGTGCAGTGTTTTTGCCTTAAAGGAATGTACATAAAGTGTGGATTTTACATTAAATTATATTTATCGTAGATTGTCTTCAAATTCTACTTCTGCTTACCTACTACCTCAACTTTTAATTGAGTTTCCCTGTCTATCATAGTTGCCCTGCCTGCTATTTAGATACAAGGCCCGAGATTTAACTGATTGTGAAAGCATTTCAATGTTAAACTATTTCATATTACTGTCAGTCAGTCTTCCCTAGAGACTCCTTCTCTACAGGGGTGTTAATTAGTCCTTTCTCATACAGAATGCTTGATCCAAAATTGCCTCCTCGTTGATTCGTGAACACACTGATCTAGGAGATCAATTGCGAACTTTCTCTGTACTTGTCCTGCAAGCTGTCACTGCTATTAATGTTTGCCCAGTTTATATGAAGAGTAAATTTGTCAATGATCAATGATTACCCAAATTACATGGAGCACAAGTCTCCTGACATTCACTCTGCCCTACTCTGCAGCTAATGTACGCAAGTGCTTTCTCCCCCTTGATTTTACTGAGATCCACCCAAACTGATTCTAATTCTTGATTTCCTGAGGTTAGGTTCTTTCACTCTACTGTCATTATCCCAAAGTTTTGTTGTTCCTTTGGTATTGCTACCATTTCAAGTTAGAGTTGCAAAGTCATAACAGTTTGGAAATGGACCCTTTGGTTCAACTAGTCCATGCCAACCATATTCCCTAACTAAACTAGTCCCACTTGCCTGTGTCTGGCCCACATCCCTCCAATTCTTTCCTATTCAAGTATTTATCCAAATGTCTTGCAAATGTTGTAACTGTATCTGCATCCATCCTTCCTCTGGCAGTTCATTCCACATACGAACCACTCTCTGTATGAAAAAGTTGCCCCTCATGTCATTTTTGAATCTTTCTCCTCTCATCTTTTAAAAATATACCCTTAAGTTTTGAACACGCCCACACTAGGGAAGAGACTATTGCTATTCACCTTATCCATGTCGCTCATGACTTTATAAACCTCAATAAGGTAATCTCTCATCCTCCTACTTTGCACAAAAAAGTCCCAGTCCACCCAGTGTTTCTTTATAACTGAATCCCTCCATTCCTGGCAACATCCTGTTCTATCTTTTCTGAACTAATGATATCAGCAATACTATTTATTGTTAGATCATATATAATTTTAATTGGAACTCATAAATCATCTAGTTTGTCTCAAGTGCATTTGAAATGGTGCTTTTATCAAACACTTCTTCCTACTTCTTTCTGACACCACTTTCATCACTAATGCCCTTTCTTTTCCAATCTTTTCCAAATGCAAACATTTCAGTTTCATCCAAAACACTGCTGCATCTCATTGTCTTGGCATTTCCTTTCTTGCCTTTGTATGTTCTGAAACTCCGAATCTGTCCTGCTGTTGCCACCATCCAACACAATTTGTGTTTGGTTCATGTTCTATCCCACAAATTAGAACGTAGAAAAGAAAAGAAGTTTACCAAATAGGGAGAATAAACAGATGAAAATTGGGAAAACTGTAGTTGCAGTTTATGGGATCATGTGATACTGATGAGGTTTATGCACACATTGTGTGTGCTCAGAGGACTGGTTATTTTTCTCTAGTATCATTATCCCAGAGTTTTGTTCTTACTGTGGTATTGATGCAATTATGAGTAATAGAGTCATACAGCATGAAAGCAGATCCTTTGATCCAACAGTCCATGCCAACTGTGTTCCCAAACTAACATGCTTCTGCTTGCCTACTTTTGGTCTAAATCCCTCCAAACCTTTCCTATTCATGTACTTATCCAAATGTCTTTTAAATGTTGTAAATGTACCTGCATCCACCACTTCCTGTGGCATTTCATTCCACATCTCTGTGGTTGTCCCTTATTTCATTTTTAAATCTTACTCCTCACATTCAAACGATGCCCCCTAGTTTTGAACTCACCCACCCTAGGAAAAAGACCCATCCTGATAAATGATATTGGTAATAATATTTGTTATTAGGTCATATATAAATTTGATTTATACTCATTGATCTAATTTATGCTAAGCACTTTTTGCAATTGAATTTGTGCTTCTAGCAAGCACCTCTTCCTTGCGCCACATTATTCACTAATGGCCTTTCATTTCCTGTTTTTCCTAAATGCAAACATTTCATTTTCATCCAAAACACTGCTCTCTGTCAATGCCGTGCATTTCTGTTGCTGCTTTTGATTTTTCTGAAAACTTCTACTTTCAAGTCTGTCCGTCCGCTCTCATTGCCCAATCATTGTGTGTCTGTTTGAAATTCTGTCTCCAAACCAGAATGTAGTAGAAACAAGGTTTACTAAATAGGAGGAAGAAACAGAAGGAAATTGGCAAAACTGCAGTTGCTATTTATGGGATGATATGATGCCGAGAGGTTTGTGCACCCTGATCGTGTGCACTCAGAGGTTCATTCAATAATCACTCTTTCTGTTTAAGTTCTTCACTGAGCCTTCATTGGAAATATGTTGAAGTCCTGTAGTATACTCTTGTCCATGTTCTTGCCAGTTCTGAAATCTTGTGTGATAAATTAACAGTTATTGAAGTCACGTTTAATAATTGAATGGAATATTATCAGTGACAAGCAGTTCAAAATCCGTGAAATTGACCATTGCAAACAGAGTGATTTGCCCGAGCTGGGCTCTGTGTGAGTGCAGCGTACAGACTATAACTCTGTGTTCTGATCCATCTGTAATGTTGCCATGCAAAGGGATTAAACTGATTCAGACAGAGTGGAACAATGACCTTAATTATATCACTAGAATTTGAAATATAAGAATTTGAGCAAAAAACTGGAAATAAAATGTTGACTTCGTTGAACATGACCAGGAGGCTCTTGAATTGTTGACTGTACCTCATTGGCAGACTGGTCTATAATAAACTGTTTTATCTTAGCAAATATGGTTGTCCGTTAACTGCCATCTAAAGAGGCCTAATGACCTGCACAACTAAGATTAGCAGTTAATGCCTGCCCTCCTAATAATCTGTACATCCTAAGTAAGTAAATTATCCTTTAACAACTTGTTCCATAATTTCCAGATCCAATCTGCAATTTCTCTCTGGACAATGGATATTTTGAAATTGTTAATATAACATGGCTGCAGACAAACCATGAAACTTGTCGAAATGGATCAGAAATCTCCATTCCTCACCATGGTCCGAGTGAGCAATACGAGGAGTAAGTACATTTCAGAGAGCTACACCTCTAATCTGCATAGCTGGGCCAACAACTCCTCCTGGGATAGTTCGTTGGTAAATGAGAGAGAAGCTGTTTGATTGCAGTCAAGATTTACATTATTCTCCTCTTGTATACTAACAGGGGCTCCTGCTTTAGTTTGTATTTCCCTGGTTTGTAACACTGCAGCTTTCCTTTTAACAGGAATTTAAGCAGTGTAGATTTTATCAAACAAATATTTATTTTCTTATATATTTGGGTTTGAAGACCGATCTCCCTTTCTTTGAATTATCAATTGAATATAGTATTGTGTTTAACCCATAATCCAGGGAAATTTATTAGGGAATTTGGGAGTGAACAGAGAGGAAGGAGCTGAATTCACTGGGAGAGACTAACCCAGGTAGTTTTAACAGAGCAATGTCAGGCTGTCAATGAAGCACCGTCAGGAACTCCTTCAAACCAAATCAGCCCACAAGGGAATCACATCAGCATTGACTATTTAACAAAGCTTTATTCCTATAAAAAATGAGTAGAATGAGAGACAATATTGAAAACAATACCAAATTTAGTCTCCCTTAATACCATTCGGACCCTGGAATATAGTTTTAAAAGGATGTTAACAACAACTACTTAGATTTATATAGAGTTTTGCCCTTAACATCAGTGACAAAACTGAAATATGTAACAAGGGCAGAAAGAATACATAGAGGCTCCTCCAGCCTGGCGTTCAACACAATCTGATGAATGTCTGCTTAGCCTAGTGCTCAGAAAGTGACCTTTTATCCTGAGGCTAGACTTCCATGTTCTCGATTCTTCAGTCAAACAAAATAAAGGGTGGGATATTCTGTTCTCAGAGCTGGTGAAAAGATTGGTAGATGGGTGAACTTGATCGGGTGAGAGGCAAAAAAGTCACATTCTCACTGTTTAATTAACCTTCAACAAATAATTTCTCCACTTTCAGGTGCTGGGTTAGTTATCTCACCAGCAAGTTATGAGTACGATGGATCATGAGTAAGTCTCAGCACTTGCCTTAGCTTACACAGTGTATTTTATTACATGACAGTAACTACGTACAGGTTACACTAATCCTTAATGCATTTTGATTTATTATCAGCCATATGCAGCAAAGACATGTGTATCTCCATCAGGAGACCAGTTCAGACTCCAATTGATTCCTAACCCAGAATTGTGGGACATCAGCAGATTGGGTGGAGATCAATGTAGCTCAAACATTAGCTCTTTCAGAGTGTTAGTTTATACAGTAGACACCCATGAGGATCCACAGACTGATGTGGGGTTGTTGTACTGCACTGTGCGTGCTTCCACAGGGGTCATTCTAAAGCAGACCACAGTATTATGGACGAGACCAGACCCTTCTAAGATATAGTAAAGAGATAGCCTCGACCCTACCTTTAATATTTATTTCCAGGCTAGTGTAAGGTGCTGTCTTCCAGATTTGATTTGATTAGTCGACTACTCGGCATTAATCAAACAAATATTATCCTTATGACGCAATTAAAATACAAAAATAAATGGCATAACTTTAACTGTTTTGAAATACTTAACAGGATGATTCGTACTTAAGTAAAACATTATCAACTGTTCCAATATAAGGAGCATCCCATAAACACACACTTGACAAGGCAATTTAGTAAAACAGTTGAAGTTGTCATGTGCTGCCTCTCTCCTGTCCAACGGAACAAAATACTGAAGGAAATAGTCTACCTGATATTATTTCAAAGAGGAAGCCTTTCACCTAAGACTCTAACAGCAGAGAAGTCAAGCTGTTAGCTCAGCAGCAGAAGAAACCATCTCATGAACTAAAAGAAAAGCTAAACCTTTCCTGGGTCTGTATGAACCCTTCACCCATTTATGCCTCTTTTGTCTCATGAAAAAAAACACTGAGGGATATTGCCAAACTATTTACCAACTGTCTGCCTGCAGCAGACAGTCTGGTCTCTGTGGCAACACCTCTCTGCAAGAGAAACAGCAGATAATACATCTCTCTTAAAGGCACAAAACCATCACAATAGGGCTACTGAGGAAGATACTTTGACCGATGAAGTACCGTGCTGTAGACTATAAACAATGTGTCCGGCATCATAGTTGTTTGCATGTCTTCCACAACCTGACTTTACCAAAGGGTAATGTCTCAGAGGTGAAGAGATGAAAGAATGAGTTATTATTTGAGGAGGCAGCTGGAATTGGGGATGCTGTGATGGCCCAGGATGGCTCAGGTGGATATAAGGAATACATTACCATGATCTGATGAACTAGGGAGTGGCATGAATACCTCAATGCTGCACACCCTTCAGGGAATTGAACTACACTGACACATTTCTTTGACTTCTGTTTTTTATTGGCCAGCCTGCCAATTTAAAAACATTGCTGTCTGCTTCCTGTCTGTATTAATCAATTCTTCACATTTACATTCCAATATCTTGCTGCCTTCAATGATCAATGCAAAACAACTGCCAACAACTTTTAATCACGTAAGCTCTTTCGAACAATGCCATTAAATCTGTATTACCTCTACTCATCACTTCTGCCAAAAAGCATCACTTCATGTGTCTTTGGATGAAATCCCATTTGCCATCTACCTGTCCATTTGGCCTGAATAAACATTTCACAGAGGTCAAATATCTTTCTTTCAAAAGCTTCTTTTAGATTTTGAATGCTCCATTTTGATGGTTTTTTTTGATTTTCAGGGGTTCCTTTTCCATTCTCACTCACACTTTCATTAGTTGATGCAGTCAGGCAGTAACATTATCTTCTGTACACGTGTTGACAAGTATGGAACTGAGACCTAACTTAAAAGCAGAATTTGAAGAGTCCTCAATTATCATCCTCCATTAAACATATAATCAGCGCACCCACGATAAGAATTAATATTGTCAGCACAGCAGTATTTTAATCAGTATAAGGCAATAGGCAGAAGTTAGAAATTAAAGCTTCTTTCAAAAATAACTGACGAACACTGCAGCACAGAAAATCATTACCCTACCCTATCCACACTGGTGAAGTCACAACCAACACATTTTCATTGGATATGCTTGAAGTTGGAGGATTTTAACCGGGCAGTTATTATCCTTTTTACTATATCTTAGACTCGATAGATTTAAATTTAACAATTTATCCAACATTGCTTTTAATCAAGCATCAATTCTTACTTGCATATTTGAGTTCTAAACTTCTTCCAGCTGCCTTATGTAAATGTTTCCTAATTTCACTCCTGAAGGTTCTGTCTCTAATTTTCAGGTTATGCACCTTTGCCATAGACTCCCCTAAATTAATTTTTTGCTTATTTGATTATTTTTCTTCCCACTATAATATCTAATTAGACTTCCCTAGTGTTTCCTTCACTGACTAACACTTTGAAAAATCTTAAAGTCATGAAAAACACTATTAAAATGCAGCTGTTTATCATTGTTTGGGATCTCAGTTCATACAAAAAAATTGCAAGTTTAACTTTAACACAGTCCTTGCATCTCAGGTGTTCATGGTATGCAAAATAATTTGAGAGATGTTAACACAAAAAACAAACCTGTTTTTATTGAAATAAATCTATTCAGTATTCAATTATCCAAATAATAGTGTGCATTAGAATAATATCCACTGCTTTTTTTCCTGTACAGTCTTGAATTTACACAGTCTTAAGCTAAAGACGTCACATTTATTTGCAAGGATTGTCTCAGAGGCTTGACATTTTTCTGACCAACAGTAAATTTTTAATTGACAAGTTTAAAGCTGTTCTGTTCCCTTCACAGCCTTTTCCCTTTACACCTTCTTTTCTTCCTGGCCTCTGCATTGTAGCCTTTCTCTCCTAGCAACGCCATTTCCCCCTTGTAGTCTCTACCAACAGAAACCACTGTCTTCTTGGCAGCACTTGCCCCACAGCAACATCTTCTCATGGCAGCCTTGTTCCCATCAGTGTCTCCTCATTGCCTCTCTCATTGGCAGTCTCTTCCCCCAGAGGAACATCTCCCCAACAGCCTCTCACATCATTACTGGTGTGGTGCTCAAGATTATGTGCCCCCCACTCACATCTGCTTACTGCTCCTGCAATCACAGGCTGTTTCTCCCCCACATTTCTGCACTAGTCACCCTATCAGTAGCAAATGTGGGAGAAACAACACATGATTGGAGAGCAGCCCCTTCCAGATGCTGAACAGGGTTTCTTTTCTTGGTCACTTCCACAACTGAAATGTCCAGGTCTTTTTGGGCCATTCAGTATGAAATCACACATGAAATCTGTGCATTTGTAACTCATCCATGTAAAGTAGCAAGTTAGCATGTGTGCAGGGTTTGAGTTCAAGGCAGACGAGGAATGAAGCAAAAACGAAGGATAACTTAGGATTTATTACTAGAAATCATGAGGATAAGAAAATTATCATGAAGGTGCTTCATCTGAATGCTCGTAGTATTCGTAACAAAGTAGATGAATTAATGGCACAAATCATTGTGAATAATTATGATGTAGGCATCACAGAGACGTGATTACAGGGGTTTCAGGACTGGCAGTAAAACATCCAAGGATTTACAGCTTATCGAAAAGACAGGGAGGTGGGCGGAGGGGGCAGGTTGCCTTGTTAGTTAAGAATGAAATTAAATCTATGGCACTGAATGACATTCAGGTCAGATGATTTGGAGTCTGTGAGGGTGGCGTTGAGGAACCTCAAAGGTCAAAAAAACATGATGGGAGTTATGTGCAGACCTCTTAACAGTGGTCAAGACCAGTAGCGTAAGATGGACTGGGAAATAGACAGGACATGTCAGAAAGGCAAGGGGGACTTCAATATGTAGGTGGACTGGATGAATAATGTTGCCGGTGGATCCATAGAAAGGGAATTCATGGAATACTTAGAGAATGGCTTTTTGGAACAGCTGATGATGGAGCCCACAAGGGAGCAGGCTATTCTGGACTTAGTGCTATGTAATGAGGCATAGTAAGGGAACACGTAGGAGGCAGCGAACAGAATATGGTAGATTTCAGTCTGCAGTTTGAAAGAGAGAAGGCAAAATCGGATGTAATGTTGTTACAGTTAATTAAAGATAATCACAGGCACATGAGAGAAGAACTGAAGAAAATTGACTGGAAGCAGAGCCTAGTGGGGAAGACAGAGCAACAATGGCAGGAGTTTCTGGATGTAATTTAGGACACAGTGCAGAGGTTCATCCCAAGCAAAATAAAGATTATCGGGTGAGGGGGTGGGGGTGATTAGACAGCCATAGCTGACAAAGGAAGTCAAGAAATGTGTCAAAGAAAAAGAGAGAGTCTATAAAGTGGCCAGGAGCGCTCAGAAATCAGAAGATTGGGAAGAGTACAAAAACAAACAAAGAGTAACAAAAAGAGAAATAAGAAAGGAAGGATCAAATGAAGGTAGACTAGCCAGTAATATTAGAAATGGTAGTAAAAGTTTCCTTCAATACATAAGAAACAAACGAGAGGCAAAAGTAGACATTAGGCTGCTCCAAATTGATGTAGGAAGGCTAGTGCTGGGAGATAAGGAAATAGCTGAAGAACTTAATAAGTACTTTGCGTCAATCTTCACAGTGGAAGACACGAGTAATATCCTAACAATTAAGGAGAGTCAGGGGACAGAGTTGAGTATGGTAGCCATTACAAAAGAGAAAATGCTAGAGAAGCTAAAAGATGTAAAAATTCTTAAATCTCCTGGCCTCGATAGGCTACATCCTAGAGTTCAGAGGAAATAGCGGAGGTGTTGGTTGTGATCTTTCAAAGATTAGTGTCAGTGAAAGTCCCAGATGATTGGAAAATCGCTGTTGTTATCCCCTTCTTCAAGAAAGAATCAAGACATAAGATGGAAATTTATAAGCCGATTAGCCTAACCTAAGTTGTTGGTAAAATTCTAGAATCCATTGTTAAAGATGACACATCGAAATTCTTGGAAGTGCAGGGTCAGATTAGAACAAGTCAGCATGGATTTTGTAAGGGGAGGTTGTGCCTGACAAACCTTTCAATACTTTGAAGAGGTAACAATTAAGTTAGACCAGGGAAACCCAGTAAAAATAATCTATCTAGACTTCCAAAAGGCCTTTGATAAGGTGCCTCATGAGAGGCTGCTGAGTAAGATGAGCGCCCATGGTGTTTGAGGTGAGCTACTGGCATGGATTGAGGATTGGCTGTCTGATAGAAGGCAGAGAATTGGGATAAAAGGTTCTTTTTCGGAATGGCAGCCAGTGACCAGTAGTGTCCCGCAGGGTTTGGTGTAGGGGCCACAGCTGTTCACTTTATGTTAATGATCTGAATGAAGGGACTGGTGGCAATCTGGTGAAGCTTGACGATCTTAGGAAGTTATGTGGACAGGCAGGTAGTACTGAGGAGGTGGGGAGGCTGCAGAAAGATTTAGGCAGTTTAGGAGAGTGGTCCAGGAACTGGCTGATGAAATTCAAAGTGAGCAAATGTGAGGTCTTGCACTTTGGAAAAAAGAATACAGGCATGGACTATTTTCTAAATGGTAAGAAAATTCCTAAAGCCAAAGTGTAAAGGGATCTGGAAGTGCTAGTCCAGGATTCTCTAAAGGTTAATTTGCAGGTTGAATCTGTGATTAAGAAAGCAAATGTAATGTTGTCATTTATCTCAAGAGGGCTGGAATGTAAAAGCAGTGATGTGCTTCTGAGACTTTATAAAACTTTAGCTAGGCCCCATTTAGAGTAGTTTGTCCAATTTTGGGCCCCACACCTCAGGAAGGACTCACTGCACTGGAGCGTGTCCAGCGGAGATTCACCTGGATAATCCCCGGAATGGTGGCCTAACATACGATGAACACTGAGGATCCTGGGATTGTTTAGAGTTTAGAAGGTTGAGGGGAGATTTAATAGAAACTTGCAAGATAATGCATGGCTTAAAAGTGTGGACTCTGGGAAGTTGTTTCCATTAGGTGGGGAGACTTGGACCCGTGGGCACAACTTTAGAATTAGAGGGGTTCAATTCAGAACGGAAATGAGGAGACATGTCTTCAGCCAGAGAGTGGTGGGCCTGTGGAATTCATTGCCACAGAGCACAGTGGAGGCTGGGACGTTAAATGTCTTCAAGGCAGAGATTGATAAATTTTTGATTTCGCAAGGAATTAAGGCCTCCGAGGAGTGTGCGGGTAAGTGGTGTTGAAATGCTCATCAGGTATGATTAAATGGCGGAGTGGACTCGATGGGCCAAATGGCCTTGCTTCCACTTCTATGTCTTATGGTCTGATGGTCTAAAGTTGGAGGCAATTTCTATCATTGTCACTGCTCATCAATTCTTGAAGTCTGGTTTCTTCCGCAAGATCTTGAAGTACTATTCTGCATTCTGGAGTCAGGCTATTTAGAGTAAACGCAAATCAAATCATGGATCCAGTATTGATCCTTGGGATACACCACTGTATATTATCCTTCACTATGACAATAACCAATTCCTATAATTCATTGTATTCTACATTTAAGCCATTTTAAAACACAGTTGGACACAGGTCCTCCTATATCAGAAGCATCAGTTTTATTAACCAGTTTTTTTAATGTATCAAATGTATTTTTAAAATCGATATATACAACATACATTGGATTTCCATCATCAGCATTATCCATTATTTCATTAAAAATTATCAATTAAGTTAGTCAAGTATGATCTGCCTTTTGAAATCATGCTGTCTATTCTCCATCCATGCTGATGTGCCCCCTTAACTCCATGACCATTTTATTTGTACACTAATCTTTTCTCCGACATAACTGAATACCGTTGAAAATCCAAATTCTTCATTATTTGTAACCAAGAAAGCATCTAACAAATTAATTGAATATGATTTTCATTTAGTAAATATGTATCGTATAATATGTTTGTAATGGGTTGTTAGGTTTCTCTTGATAATAACATTAAAACATTTTTCCATCAATTGATGTCAGCTGCCTGGTCAGTCAGTTCCTATTTTCACTTTCCTGTTTTTTCTTGGAAAGTAATGGTACATTTGCTAATTTCACTGAGACCATTCTAAACCATAGGGATTCTGAAACATATTCACTCATTGGTCCATTATCTCTGTAGATACCTCTTTTCAGATGAGGATGTACCCCTTTAGGTCCTGGGAATCTATTGGCTTTTCATCACTTAGTTTTTTCCAATACTTTTTCACTGCTGATATTAATTAGCTTAAGTTCCCTTTTATTATTAGTTCCTTGGGTATTCTCTCTTTCTGGCCTTGACTTGATATGGCATGAAATGCTGGTGATTTGCAACTATCACACTGTGACACTTTTATTCACACCTATAACATAAAGATGAAATGTGGGTTATGCAGTACTAAAGAATTCAATAGACTTGTTATAGCTCCTCATATTTACTAGTGTACACTACAGTCACTGACAATTGTGCGTTTGGACTCGAGCTCAATAATCAAATGTACTGTAGTATGTTTCTCAGCATGTCATGCTGCAAGAGGCTAGAGGTAAGTAAGATGGAGACTGAGAACTTTGTACCACTATGTCACATGCCATGATATATTGCTGGCATCATGACCATTTTTTCGAAATGGTATATCACACATTGATGTTGAGATATAACCTGACATAACCGTTTTTTCCAAAGATAAGAGGTCGCAAACAGACAAATGAAACTGTTTTATACAGGTACCTGTTGTCCTTTTAATAATTATAAAAATATATTGAAACAGTATTAACAACATTAATAGAGTCATCGAGATGTACAGCACTGAAACAGACTTTTCAGTTCAACTTGTCCATGCTGACCAGATATCCCAACCCAATCTCGTCCCACTTGCCAGCACTGGACCCATATCCTTCCATAACTTTCCTATTCATATACCCATCCAGATGCCTTTTAAATGTTGCAATTGTACTAGCCTCCACCACTTCCTTTGGCAGCTCATTCCATACATGTATGACTTGCATGAAAAAGTTGCCTCTTTGGACTCTTTTATATCTTTCCCTCTCACTCTAAACCTATGCCTTCCAGTTCTAGACGCCTCCCTCCCCAGGGAAAATACCTTGTCTATTTATCCTATCCATGCCCCTCATGATTTTATAAATCTCAGCCTCTGATGCTCAAGGGAAAACAACCGCAGCCTATTCAACCTCTCTCTACAGCTCAAATTCTCCAACCATGGCAACATCCTTGTAAATCTTTTCTGAACCTCGGATAGTAAGCTGATAGGTGGATATGAGTCACTCCTCCTTTGACACACATGCCTTAGGTTGGTTTGACAAAGATCTGCGATCCATTGTCAGATACTATCTACTTTGATATGCCAAATAAACTGACAATAGTAGGAATTATTTAAGTAATGCTTACACTCATCATATTACCAATTCATCAAACAGTTATTAGTTTAGTGAAGTTATCAGTCATGAGGATGTATCCTGCCCGTGCACTGTAAGCATGTTAGTTGCTATTTTTCTCCAGTGATTAAAAGGAACATTGTCCAGATGTAGAGGTTGCTGGGGTCGGTCAGTTTTGCCTTTAGCATGTGTCTCTGAGTTGCTAGATTTCCTTATTCATCTCAGACTTTGATCTATTTCATTAAGGAGTGAGGGCGAAGCTGAGGTGGTGGAGGTCAGGTCCCAGATCAGTCACAAGCTCATTTAATGGTAGGACAGGCTCAAGGGGTTAAATAGCCTTCCTCTATTCCTGTATTCATATCTATAGTCAGGAAGTCAATGAAGGGTTCCTGTGCATGGTAAAGCAGTCAATGAATCATTTCTTATGAATGTTTGTTTTTGAATTAAATTAGAATCTGAGGAATTTCATCAGCGTTCACAGTGTGAACAAAATCTTGAAGATCCCTTGTGATGTGGTGGTAATGTCCCTTCAACTGAGCCAGCAGGTCTGAGTTCATTTCCCATCTGCTCCAAAGATATGTAATAACACTTTTTCAACAGGATAATTGAAAAATACCTAGACAAAACCTGTTAACCTTATAAGGTGTCTCTGTGCAAAGACATTTGACCTTAGACAAACTGTTTTCTATTGTTATTTTGTTCAGTAAAGTGGTTTTACGCCGTACAAGTTCATTCGATGAGACTGGGGAAATCGTCTGGTATTTAGCCCTCTGTCTGTTTCTGGCCTGGCTCATAATTGGGGCGGTGTTATCAAAAGGAATCAAATCTTCAGGAAAGGTAAATGATTAGTGCTGAGTAGAATTAAAACAATGATAAAAATACAGATTTCTATAACAATAAAATTAGAGCTTATAAATTATTTGTGAAGTGGCTGGTTTATCTCCCAGGTAATGTTAACAGTGTCTCATTGAAGAGTGGGAGATTCATAAAACTTAATTGGCACTTCAGGCCTGAGGGAGATCTGTGGATCTTTCTCCTGAGAAAAGAACAGCAGTATTCCTGCAATGTCTCCCTCATTTTAAGGATTTCAGTTACTGCTACAGGGACTCCTGGGAATTTTGTTTCCCTCATGCATGTGTTGAACCCTGATCTTTAGCCCAAAAGTACAAATTTTTTGTACTACTACCCACTTCGAATATGAAACCGAATGGCTGTGATGCAAACTTACTGGATAGCAATATAGAACAGCACACCTGTGAAGGTATGTGTTCAGCTTCTCGTGTTTGCTTACAAGCTATTATCCCCTTGCATTACTGTTGGTGGTTGGTTGATGGGACAGTCTGCGATATAGTAATACAATAGCTTGTTTATAGGTCAGAATGGATTACAATCTCTCTCCAATATCTCTCTCGTGACAGCAAACTCCCTTATCTTTGAATTAAAAACTTACCCTTGACATATAACTTTTTCAATGAGTATATATCATATCTTAGAAAAATAATGTATGATTTAATTTCATTACATACCTATCTCAGTTTCAATATGTACTCCAGCTGATTATTATTCCTCTAATTCTATTCTTTTCATTCTCTGCATCGATTAAATCCTATTGCTTTAATATGTTCTGTTAAGTGGAATACTTTAAATGGGAATATGGGAATATCTAATAATTTATTCTGTCGCAGGTGGTTTATTTCACTGCGACATTACCTTATATGAATTCTGACCCATACTCCTGATCCGAGGGCTTACCCCTGGAGGGAGCCTCTAAAGGAATTGAATTCTACATTGGAATCCAATCAGACTTTCTCCAAAATGGCAGAAGGTCATGTACGTACACGACAATAATCCATAGAATTTCAGTTTGCCTCATCAGATTCAAAGTAACATGTTTGAACAGTTATAGTATAGCACACATTGAGAGATTTCTTTGGTCAGCTTTACTGAAATCCTGCAGGAGTCTGGACGTGAAGCTGTTTCAGGGCTGTACTAACCTTAGACAACACTGATAATACA